>NW_003546329.1:18753-74570 GCF_000090795.2 Amphimedon queenslandica | reverse complement strand
CATATCAAGGTATCACTACTGACATAATGTGTCACTCAATCTATACATATTGAAGTATTACAATTACTAATAATCATCATAATTATTATCGTCATCATTATCGTTTTCATTATTAGCTATTATTATTATTATTACTATTATTATTATTATTATTATTATTATTATTATTATTATTATTATTATTATAAACAAAAAGACTAAGACAATACTTATTATTATTATTATTACTATTATTATTTATTACATATATTATTACATGTATTATTATTATTATTATTATTATTATACAGTTCTCCAACTGTTTGGATGAAGAAACCAGAGGTTAGGTCAAGATCAGCTTCACCTATTCATGGAGGAGGTGGTTCCAAGTCCTCGCCCACCCACAAAGGAATGGCCTCGCCTGTTGATGGAGCCTGGTCACCACTCAGTAGAGAACAGAGTGCCTTGCTTGAGACAGCTTGGAGAACCAGAGAAACTTCAATTAAAATAGCAGAGGAAGATGTTAGTAACACTTACTATGCTACATGTACATCTACATACATATAAATGTCATGTCTATAAAAGAATACCTTTATTTATGTATTGATATCTGGGACATATGTTGCCTAACATTGCATGATGGTACTGTTATTTTACTTATTCTGTATCTCTGTAGTTTAATTTGGATACTATGATGGTCACTATTGAGAGAGGAGGAATAAAGCAGAGAGTTGGTAGCATATCAAGGTCCTTTAATCCTGGTATTTGGGTCTGGTATTCGCACTGCGTGAAGACCAGCTCTGTGAGCGTTAAACTGGGTCTCGTTCAGATTGATAATCAGTTAGATGATGTGGAACTACCCACGAGAGTCGTGTTCTCATCTAAAGAAATGCAGCATTTATCTGAAGAGAGTAAGTGATACACACACTTAATATACTGCATCTTATTTGATCTCTTTCTAATCTCCTTTTCTCTTTCTTACTATTTTTGGCTCTTTCTCCTTTTTTTCTTTTTCTAAATGATCACTCTCTTCCTCTCCTTTTCCAGTCACTGATCCTTTTCTTGATTTCATTATAACTCTTAGTACACGGAATCCTTTCTCTATCAGAGAGATTGAGTGAGTCCAATACGCAAATTAACAGCCTTACAACTTATTGTGTGCTTTTTTGCTCAGAAAATGTTTTTTGAAGATCAAGCCATTGCGTGTTAACATTGAGCTTGGAGTGGTTGCTGCCCTGCTCCCATTCACTGATGTCATAATGGCCACTGGAAGCGATGAGGTAAAGGAAAAAGTGTGTTTGATTGATTGATTGATGTCTCTGTTTAGTTTTCAGAACTGGGCAAAGAAGACATGTCATTGATTAATAAACCACTTAAAGATATTTTAAAAACTGACTCAGTAGGAAAAATTTTCCCTTTTGGTACTCCTATTATTTTTTGCTTTCTTTCTATCTCTCCTTTTCTTTCATATTTCTCATCCTTTCCCCTCAAATCTTTTCTAATTATTTTAGTTAGTTAAAGTAAGGACTGTTAATCACATTGATGTCCTCCAAATAGCTCAAGCATCTGTAAGTTACATGAAATGTGATATAATTATTTACATGCTCTTTTAGTTGTCAGTTACTTATACAACAGCTGGTGAATATGATTTGAGCTCTCAATGGGGCAAAGTAGTTAATGCTCTCATTCATTTTGCCCTAATAACTAAAGGATCATTTGACATCAAGTAATAATTATAATATAAATCAAATTTACGAGTTATTCAATGTCTCATCCTCACATTGTAGTTTAAAGTCAGTTACTATAAGCAATGAAGTATTGGATGCTGAACAAATCAAGAGGCTAATATGGGGCCATTACAAGAATGAGGTACAATGATCCTAATACTCTAATGCAATGATGTATGGTGGTGTTCTTGTATTGTAGATGCTGTTGCAGTTCCAAAGGTTTGCGCTTGGCCTTGACGTGATTGGTAATCCTGTCAAACTCTTGAGCAGTTTCCAAGTCGGAGCTAAAGACCTAGTGAACTTCTCACGTCAAGTAAGTGTTGATATTGCTCCTTGAAAATGACACCCTCTCTCTCTCTCTCTCTTTATTCCAGGGTTTAACTGAAGGGGATGCTGGTACTCATATTGCTGCTGGTGTGAAAAGCTTTCTTGGACATTTTATTGGTAAACCCATTTACTATACAATAATTTGCCTCCAGTACACGATTGAACTAGTTTTTGTTATTTTTTGAACCTATTAGAAGGCAGTGCTGGTTCTGGTGTAAGATCAACAGCCGTCCTTAGCAGTCTCCTCCTAGCAGCCACTGACATTGAATACCAAAGAGTGAGTCATCATTAACTGATATTAAATGTATCAAATAGAAAATACTAATAAATTACCATGGATGATTATTTTTTAACCAAACATTTGAGATCTTAATTGCATTGTATATCCGGAGGGTTTCCCACAAAGCATGCTAATTGAGCTATAAACAGTATGCTTCATGAGCTGATAAGCACTATGATAGTACATGGTTTGGAATCAGTTCAAACTTTTCATGTACTATGCTACAATCCTGTGGGAAACCCTGAAATTACTACTAGTAGTCATGACTGCTATAATTATTTTGTTTAGAAACACCGCTACATGAGGCAGGCTAGGAACGAAAACGATTTGACATCAAACCTAAAACTGGGCAGTACCTTTTTTATTAAGGTAAATTTACTGTAATATCTATGAGTATAAATACAATCAGCATAATGTGCCTATATAATGTATGTGTTGTTCTTGATGCCAAAGCTTATAAGTCTTTATGATCTAAGGCTGATCACATTATCCCTATAGGGTGTGTTTCATGGTGCTACTGATATCATTGTGAAGCCAATAACTGGTGCATCCAGTAAAGGCTTTGAAGGTTTCATGAAGGGAATAGGACGAGGTGCTATATCAGTACTTGTAAAACCAACACTTGGTGCTGTTGATTTAGCTAAATACACTATGGAAGGAATAAGAAGGTGAGAGCTTTTCATTCTCATCTTTCTCTTCTTTTTAATGTTTGTGTTTCTTTAGTTCAGTTGATGACGAACTGACTGTTGAAACATCAAGGCTGCCTCGTTTAATACACAGTGATAAGGTCAGGCATTAAATGAGACCATGCAGTGCTATGATGCTATTGATACTGTAGGTAGTGACACCTTACAACAGTCATGAGGCTGAAGGATTGTACATTGTTCGACATCTCTCTGAGCCTCTCCTTAATGATCACTATGTCTTTCATGAGTGGCTTCCTTCTCCAAGCCCTTCAGCTGATCCATTGCTTTTATTAGTCACATCAAGGTTAATAGTAGTAATACAGTGCAAATATGGGGAATGCACACTGAATGATTACTGCATGCAATATACAGTTCACTGCAAAGCATTGCATACTGAATGATTACTGCATGCAATATACAGTTCACTGCAAAGCACTGCATACTGAATGACTGCATATACAGTTATCTTTCATCTTAATTTTGATTGATGTAGACAACTGATGCAGTTATGCAAGTCCAAGAGACACTATCGATGTGAATGGTCCACTGGATTGGACAGTATCATCCAAATAAAAGCAATGAAATATTCAACTGAAGATCATCAGAGCAAGAATGATTACACTGACTTTGGAATACTGCTGGAATACAAGGTCAGTAATATATAAAATTGGTATTTTAATAAATCCTCAAAATAATTTCATCATACATTAACAGGATGAAAATATCTTCCGAAAGAAGCAGAATAAATTTCTCTTAAAGCTTGAAGATACAGTGGGGGCAGAGGTAAAGATGCATAATGATATTGTTATACGTTTGATGATTGTTATTTTTTACTAATGTGACCAGCTTATTGAAGAAAAAATCAACAATGCTAGAAAAACATTTATAAAGCAAGATGATGGATGAGGTCATGTTTTTAAATGTTGTATCATTGTATTTTATAACATTTTATTCTTCTTATAACAAATTATTTATAATTTTTCTGAAATATATTCTATTTTTCTGCAAATCTCATTATTATTTTTAATGTAATTTTTTTCTCTTTTTGTTTCCCGGCATTATACGCGGGACGAGTCGTCAAATTAATTACCTGCCAACGCGAGCTGTCAAAATCTCTTCAGCAAAGAGACTGAACTCTATGTATTGCTCCTTTGGTAGTAAAAACCTCTCTTTTCTCTTCTAAAGTCCCATGTCTAACTTTGGCAGCTCTACTGGAGTCTCTACTAGAGCCATAACTGGTGCATTCAAGTCCCCCGGAACTACAAAATGCATATTCGCAAGAGTCTCTTCCACTGAGTGTCCCAGCCTTGATCAACAGCTGGGGTACATCTTGGGGAAGACGCTTGGGAGTGGAACTTACGCTAAAGTCAAAGCAGCTTGGTCTAAAAGGCACCAGTCACTGGTAATTATCAAGTATCTAAATATTTTTAATAATTTTTCATCCATCCCCAATTGCAAGACGCGAACACCTCATTTTGTCAACTCTGTTTCTTTGTACAGGTAGCTATTAAGATACTCAACAAGTCAGTCGCATCCAGAGACTACCTCCACAAGTTCCTTCCTCGTGAGATTGATATACTACAAAAGATTAATCACTCCAGCATCATTAGAGTCCTTGAGATCATTGAAACAGACAAGCTGGCTTACTTCATGATGGAATTAGCTCAAAATGGTGATCTCCTTGACTACATTAATGCCAGACGTACGCTACCCGAGGCAGAGGCTAAGTATCTATTCAGACAACTTGTACTGGGCATACAGTATCTTCATCGTCACAACATTGTCCATCGTGACCTCAAGTGTGAGAATATCATGCTTAGCAAGGACATGGAAGTAAAGATTGGAGGTGACTATGATATCTATGATTATTATTACAGTGTAGCTTTATTATTAATTTTTTTCTCAAAAAGATTTTGGATTCTCACTCAATCTCTCCACTGCCCCTTCAAAGACACCATGTGGGTCTTATTCTTATGCTGCTCCAGAGCTCTTCCAGTCGAGCGGAGAACCTTACGATGGAAGGAAGTCAGATGCTTGGAGTTTGTAAGTTATTACTAATAATAATGATTATTATTATTATTTATTATTATTATTATTATCATTATACTAATTATTACTATTATTTTTTTTTTGCTACTACTACTACTTATAATTGTTATTGTTATTTTTATTTTTAGAGGTGTAATTCTTTTTGCAATGACTTGTGGCCGGTTGCCATTCGGCGATGACTCACAAGTAAAAGCGCAGCAGAAGCTTGGACTAATCTTTCCTCCTTCACGCCCACTATCTCATGACGCCAAGGACCTCCTACGTAACATATTGAGCCCCAAAGTCAAGGATCGCTTTGATACCTACGACATGATACTACACGATTGGACGGCATCTCTGCCGGTCAGAGTGCCTCCTCCTCTCTCCTCAAAGCCAAAGTACACGCTAGAGGAGTGCATACCTACCATAAGAGGGGACCCAATATTGCCGCACATGACTAGACCCCCTACTCCTGTCCCCCTCCCTCTTGATCCGGGACAGCCATCGGGTGGAGCTCATTATGCTCATCAAGCAAGACCTCATCGTCATGCGAGGCACAGTACAGCTGCTCCAGCTTCAATGAGACCATCAGATCATTCAAATCATTCAGCAGCACCTGCTCAATTACCGTCAGCTGTAGCTAATCCTCTACTGCAAACGGGTACTTCTTCGTCTCATAATCATCATGGGCCCCGAACCGGCTCTACCTCTACTTATAAGACAGATCAACAGTGAAAGGATTGCATGATGACTGAAGCTGGGAGTGTCTTATTCAAAGCTACACAATAATGCTAATGTTGTAACAATAGATTGTATGATGCAAAGCCACTTTATTGTTTTTACTTTATTATAATTATTAAAAGTATTGTACATGCATGCATTATTCTCGTTGTGTATTTTATGTCTGCATAATTCTTTGAATGGAGAATTGGTATTTTAGTGTAGAATGAAAACAAAAGGTATGGTGAAAACTGTTTTTACATGCATTGGGTGGATCCAGGAATTGGGCGGACCTCACTCACTGTAAACTGACACTCCCTCTATAATAATTATACCAGCATAGCACTGAAGGCAGCAAAATTGAAAATACAATACAAGGCTAATTAACAGGGCAACCAGGACTCAAAATGCGGCGGAGTGGAGCAGGCAGTGTACCTCACGCTCCGCCAGGCCTGAGCTTTGACAAAACAGAAGAAGGACCCCATAGTGCAAAGAGTAATAAGCCTTACCCGTTTCTGAAACAGCACACCGCCATTGGACTAACTACTCTCCCAGAAACCACGCTCCGACCAGAGCAGATCGAGCAGTCTGTGAGTCTAAATAGTCTACAGATGAAATTTGAGTGTGGAGTTTGTCTAGAAGGTTATAATGAAAGTGGATCCCATGCCCCTCGAAGTCTCTCTTGTGGACACACTTTTTGTACTGGTAAGTTCATCAATGTAATCTCTTATTAAATTATTATACCTTCTTATCAATGGTAGTTGTGTTATGTATTAAGACTATGTCCCTACTAATACAGGTTGTCTCTCTCAGTTGGTCAAGGAAACTATTTTGTGTCCAAAGTGCCACCAAGCCTCCCAGTTACCTCCCAGAGGAGTGAATGACCTACCCAAGAACTATGGCGTCCTTGAAATAATGTACAGCAACCCAATCACATTCAACCAGGATCATCCTAGCAGCAGCTGTGCAGAGGATGTTAAATGGTCAGTCGGCTCCAGTATCCCATTGTGTACAAAGCATGGCGACCAGCTCTCCAGTTTTTGTGACGAAGATGAAGAGTTAGTTTGTAGTTCTTGTCTTCTTTATGGACCTCATAAGCATCATGGCAGTACACTAGTTAATGAAGCTGCCATTGAAGCAAGACAGACTCTAGTCAAACTGACCCCTGATATTAGCGAGACTATCATAGTAGCTGAGAAATCTCTGAAAGAGATTGATACGGTGGTCCAATCTGTCAAGGATTCATCTCATCTCATATCGGACGAGATTGATTCTCATTTCAACGAGTTGGTTGCAGTCTTAGAGAATAGGAGAAAGGAGTTGAAACTTGATGCCCTTCATAGAAGCCAGAACAGAATTGAAGCTCTGCTAGAACAGAAACAGTAAGATTCACTATGGCTGTTATTGTTATCCATCATACACAATTTGTTATTGTGAAGTTAGAACTTATGCAGTAGCAGCAGTACTTTTGTTTGTTTTGGACTGAACCAGAAGTGTTCTGTGAACAAAATTATTGGTACATGCATCAAAAATGCAAGATTCAGAAAAATTTATTTGGCATTCACACTACCATTTGTTTATACAGCACTTCCAGTTGTAACTCAAAAACACATGAAAAACAATGTGTAAATTCAAAATCAGCCTTAACTTTCAGCCACTTATTAATTTTATTATTATAATTTATTTTTTATTAGGGCTATATCATCTCGTATTGACATAGCACATGAAGTTCATGCTACCTGCACTCACCTGTTAGCCACTGCTGATAACTACACACTCCTCGGTGAGTATAAGAAAGCTACCGACGGTATCCAGACCATCTTTGTCAATCTTCCATCAATGAGTCCCGTGGCACGCGACGATCTTGTAATCGATTTTCCTAAAGAAGCTGCAGAGGAACTCCAGTCCCAGTATTATTCACATGGAAACATAAGATCCGGTTCGTTTTTAGTTGTTTATCATATAATTGTTTTGATTTTTGATGTTGCCATACATGTGCATTGTTATTTTTTTGCTGTTTCATTTGTAGGAGTTGGTACGGTGAAGTGCGTTGTATGTGAGCCTTTTCATGACGGAGTACGTATTTACTGGCAAGGACACAATTACGTTGACAGCATTGGCATTACTTATGCTTTACAAATGTCAAGGGGAGACGATGAAGAATTTGTCAATATATACAGAGGTAGAGTATTATATTATTTTTACTCTGTTCTTTTACTTTTATTACCATAGGTGGGGATACAAAGTTCACTTGGAAGTGTGACAGTGAAAAGGAAGAATCTGTAAAGCATAACTTTAGAGTGAGAGTCCAGACCTGTGAAGGAGTGGGGAATTGGTGCACTCCTGTGTCATGCATCAGAAGCCATCCAGGTATTTAAGAGTTGGTAAACACAACTGCAGTCATACTATGATTAATGCAGCATGATATACTATCACTCACCTCTTTGGCTACTTCTTCAAAAAGTCCCTTGTACATTTAAATACAAATAGTCATTCTTATCATAGTTATTCTTTGTACTTTTGCTTTTTAAATTTTAAGCATTATTTTAATATATCAATATAATTCACACATTTTTTGATATATTGGTGTTGCTAATTTGCTATGTAGAAAGTTTGAGTTGATTAAAGACTCATGCATGAGTAAATGGGGAAAACAAGATAGAGCAAATCTAGAAGTGTACTATAGATAAACAGCCTCCACTGCAGCACAACTGACACACGTATTCTAATTCTTAGGGTGGAAATGGCACAAGAAATGGTGCAATATTAAAGTTGAGATTGGTTTGTCACAAATGGAAGCTTGGTCGAGACACGCTTCTGGAAAAGACTGGACACTATTAGCAGGTACAGTACTAACTATACTCCAATGACCCATACATAGATCTACAGGGTATCTGTAATGCTTGAGCCTCACAACAATGCAATATCATTTATGCATCAATAGTATGTATTATTTTATAGGAGATACTATTATATCAAAGGGTCAGCATTATGTTGAAATAGAAGTCAAAGAGACAGCAAAGCATCACATTCGTCGTGACTGGTCCACCAAACTAGCAATTGGTCTGATACAATGCAAGGACAGAGAGACAGCCAACTCATCAATATCATGGCAAGAGTGCAAATTTTCTGTTGGGCAACTGCCTTCTCACAACTCTTGGAGTTTTCTAGCGACTGGGAACTCTAAAAAAATGTCGTCTCGGAACTCAGAGATGACTACTGAAGAGTATGGAGGAATAGCAAGCATTGAGTCCGGGGATAGACTGGGTATGCTGGTCGATTTTGATGGCAGCGGTCTGGCCAGTGTATCGTTCTTCTGCAACAGTTTAGACCTTGGTGTAGCCTTTGCTAAAGTACCTGGACCTTTCCTACCTGTAGTGTCTGTCTGTGATAGATTCCATATTTGTCTCAAGTTTCCACCACCTCCCTACTCTAAGCGTAATCCTCGTCTTACTCTTTTTTCCTCTGGCTCTTCGACAGCATTGTTTTAAACTGTTTTTTACAAATTATATTTTATGGAAACAAAATTGGATTTATAGACATTCACAAAAACAACAAAAAATTTAATTTATAATAATAATAATGATTTTTAATTATTTTATAGTCATGATTTGTTCTGTGAATGAAAATAGAAGAATAATGATAATTAAAAGAGAAAAAAATGTTTATTGTCATACCTGATAACCAATCCATTGCCATGTCTAGTCCTTCACCAGTTCTTGCATTTGTAGCACTATTATAGATACAAAAAAGTAAAATCTTATGCCTTATTTTTTAAGTATTTTTAATTATTATTTTTCTTTTATAACTTACAATATATTGTATGGTTTATCATCAGCAATTTCTGCCAATTCCATCTTATCTGCAATCTATAATGTACTCATCATTATATCATTTATAGTGCATGATGTTTTCCTAACCTCTACATCTGAGAGTGCATCTTTAAGGTCTTTCTTGTTAGCTAAGCAGCAGATTGGGATTCTTTTTTGCTTTATAACTACAAGAAATAATAAAAAATTTAAACACTGAACTAGGGCTTTCCCACAGGATTTTGGCTCATTGCTGCCTAGCGGCAAAAATCCACTGAGTTAAATTTGATAAAACTAATATTTTGTAACAGTATTTTGTCAAATTTCATCAAAACTCTTATTATTATTTTTAAATAGATGTTTTTTTATGTTGTGTAGAAAGCTTGAACTAATCAAAATTAGATTTTAAAATTGCTCTAAAATCAGGCCAAAGGCCCTATATATAGTACAGGTTATTGGCCAAATTTGTCAAAAATGACTAGGAGAGAATTCTTAATTTTTTATAACTTTTTCTAATATGTATACATGTCCTTATGTTGTGTAGAAAGTTTGAGCTAATTCAAATCAAAATTAGATTTTTTATGAATTTTAAAAGTTGCTCCAAATGGCATGTACTGTATTGTAGTACAGTGCTGTCAGCTCATGAAGCATGCTTTGTGGGAAGCCTAATCAGAACCAAACATTTTTGTATTAAATTCTTTGTTCAAATTGTTAAAATAATGATGTAGGAAGTAACAATAAGCTGGATAATTTACAATTTCCTACTCTGGAATTTGCATTCCATCTGTGGAAGATGTCACTTCCTACAAGTTTGTACAAGCAAGTCCCTTACCTGGATGCTCAAGAAGTGCATGCAGTTCTTCTCTGGCTACTTCTAGCCTCAGCCTCTCACTGCTATCAATGACAAATATGACAGCCTCAGTCTCAGGGTAATACTGCTCCCATAGGTTTCTATACCTTCCTTGTCCAGACATGTCAAATACAGTAAATGATATCCTGGGATGAACAAGAGCAAAATAAATTCACACTCTCATCAGATAGATCCACTCTAATACCTTGATATTAAAAATTTCTCTACACTGTAGCCAATGGTTGGAACAACCTCTTCAGATTTAGTCTGTTATTGATGACAATTTGAGTTAAAGGAATAAAAAAATTAAATAAAAATTAATATCTACCTGTGGTGGCTTAAAATGATTGATCACTGTTGTTTTTCCACTATTATCCAGTCCAACACATAAGACAGTTGCTTTTTTATTAGTAATGCCAAGCCAAGTAGCCAATCTCTTGAACACATCCATTACTCTTTACTCTTTAGTTCAGTAGCTTCAGTTGTTATTGTTTATCAAATTGGGGGTGGGGTTTCAAAACCATAGCAACCAGTCACGTGATAAATTTTGAATTGTAACCATGACGACTTGTACTGAGCATGCGCGATTCAAAAATCAACCAAAAAGTGGGTGGGACGGAGCCTCGCCCCTTTAAAGTTTTTGCGGTGCTACTATACTTCGTAGACACAGACTTGTCACCCTCTCTCTCCTCTCCTTATTTAGTAAGTTGCATTTGTATTGCTGCTATATTAAGAACTGTGCCTGTTTTAATTGCTAGATTCTTCTTCAAGGGCGTTTCGTTGAAAGCAAGAAGGAGCCAAGATGCCGAGGCCGGTAAGTGAACTTCATTACATACATACTAGTCACACGTTATTATAATTTGGACCCATATACCTAGTCATAACTGTAAAAACTGTCTGTGAAATGAGGCGAAAAAATAATGTGTTAAAATGATTATCATGCCCTTTTTCTAATACTACTTTTAAAATAACTTTCTTTCTTTCCATTTGTTCTAATGCAGGTTACTGTCCGTGTAACCACTATGGATGCTGAACTGGAGTTTGCTATCCAGCAGAGCACTACAGGAAAGCAACTCTTTGACCAGGTGCAACTTCTTCCCTTCCTCCCCCCTCCCTCACGTGGTCTGATATTATTGTTTGGAATTACTACCATCCAATGATTGTTTTTGATTGTGCATATAGATAATGTGTCTTTTCTTGGATAACACCCTTAGTACACAATCCACACACAAGCTTGCATGAATATGTGTACATCTGCATGGTAATTGGGAAATTTGTTAAAATTCCCACTACACTGCACTAGATTCCACTTGCTGACATTGTTAGGCTAACTTGCACGAAACTTTGGTGTACATGTACGTGCATAGTGAAAATTGTATGTCTTCCGATGTCTTATAAACACTATCAGTCATGTTCATTCTTTATCATTCACTCCTCTCTCTTTTCGCTTTCTCTTTCCCTCCCCCCCGCTCTTTCTCTCTAGGTCGTAAAGACAATTGGTCTTCGTGAAGTATGGTGGTTCGGTCTACAGTACGAAGATGACAAAGGCTACATCACTTGGCTCAAGCTAAACAAGAAGGTTCTTGCTCAGGATCTACCCAAAGAGACTCCTCTGAAATTCAAATTCCGCGTCAAGTTCTATCCCGAGGACGTCCAAGAGGAGCTGATACAGGATGTCACCCAACGCTTGTTCTACCTTCAAGTGAAAGACTCCATCCTCACTGATGAGATATACTGTCCTGCCGAGACACTTGTCCTTTTAGCATCTTACGCCGTAAGTGTATTAGTAATAAACCCAAGTGTCGCTAATGTGAAGGGCAGACAACAAAAACTGATTTTGATTGCTTTCTAGGTACAAGCCAAGTACGGGGATTTCAACCCAGATGAGCACAAGCCTGGTTTCCTAACTAAAGACAGGCTACTACCTAAAAGGTAAAAATTCGAAATAAGAATAGCATTGTTCTGTTGCTAAAAATAGACTCATAGCGATATTCATTTTGTTTACTGGTTTCACCAGCTCATATTCATTGCCACATGACTCCCTCTACTGGAGCATTATTCATGAATTGTGGCCCATCACCCGGTCAATATGTGTGGCCATTGATTTTTGAATTTTTAGAGTTTATGATACACACAAGCTGACCAAAGAGCAGTGGGAGGAAAGAATAACAACATGGCACAAGGAACACAAGACCATGATGAGGTGAGTGACATTCTTCACCTGAACCCACACCAGCAACACCTCTCCCTCTAAACAGGGAGGATGCCATGTTAGAGTATCTGAAGATTGCACAGGACCTTGAGATGTATGGCGTCAACTATTTTGAAATCAAGAACAAGAAGGGGACTGATCTTTATCTTGGTGTCGATGCCTTGGGCCTCAACGTCTACGAGAAAGAGGACCGCCTCACTCCAAAGATTGGGTTCCCATGGAGCGAGATCCGTAACATCTCCTTTAATGACAAGAAGTTTGTCATCAAGCCCATTGACAAGAAAGCTCCCGTAAGTTGTCATTCATAGTAGATAGAGAGAGAGTGAGACGTATGATGAGTAAATACAGGATGTACATGTACATTGTATGTAGTTTGTAGTAATTCTGTAAATGATTGTTTATGATTCTTTACACATTATTCACTACCAATTCAAAGCTGCAGTTATGAATGTTTGTGATGCTGCACTTACTATTAATCTTGTATGAGTATAAACTATAAACACTCCATTTCAACCACTTTTAAGATTTCAGTTTAAACCAATTAGTCATAAATAATTCCTCAAGCACCAAACATGTACATGTACATGTACATGTATGATTATTTATATTATGGTTTGTTTTATGTACATGTAATAGGATTTTGTTTTCAATGCCCCTCGTCTACGCATCAACAAGCGTATCTTGGCTCTCTGCATGGGAAACCATGAGTTGTACCTCCGCCGAAGAAAGCCAGACACCATTGAGGTCCAGCAGATGAAAGCACAAGCCAGGGAAGAGAAGATCTCCAAGCAATCAGAGAGGTATATAGGCAGAATGTAATGTAATAGTGTGTTAATTGTGTTTTGTGTGAAGGGTTCGCTTCCAAAAGGAGCGTCAAGCTCGCGAGGAGGCTGAGCGTAAGACAAAGGACTTACAGGAAAAACTTCAGAAAGTAATTGAGGAGGAACAGAGAGTTAGACTCGGTTAGTCAGTTAAATATAATTTAGTATTTTATATTAACTTATTTTCTCTCTCTCTCTCTCCCTCTCTCTCTCTCTCTCTCTCTGTATAATTTAGAGATTGAAAAGAAGGAACAGGAACAAAGAGATACTGCTGAAAGGCTAAGAAGGGAGCAGGCAGAGAAGGAAGAATTGGAGAGGAAACATGAAGAAGCTAGAAGGGCTGCAGAGGAAAAGGCACAAGATGCTGCTGAAAAGAAGAAGCTTGAGGAAATAGCGGTAAGGGAAATGATATGTGTGTCCCATTGAGGAGTATTTTATTGATTTCTTTCATTATAGAAAGAGAAAGAAGCAGCAATAGCCAAAGCGAATGCTGAAATGGAAAAAATGAGAAAAAAGGTATAACTTGTACATTAATAAACTGCATGTAGTGTTTATTTAATGTCACGTGTAGATGCAAGAGCTTGAGTTGGAGCAGAGTAGGCTGAAGAAGGCTAACGAGACTCCAGCCATAGCACTAGTGACGGAAGATGATCACAACGAGGATGATGACAAAAAGGTAAGCCGTTTTAATTTTATCAAAAAATAATTTCACCCTGTTCGCTTAGACTGAGGGGACTACTGATTTTTCAATGGAGGGAGCCAGTAACGTCGGCTCTGAAATGAGCCGTGTCCATATTGCAGAGAAGAACAAGCAAATGGCTCAGATGCTTAAGGTACTTACAAGTGCAGGAGGACACTAAGACACTGTATTATTATTATTATTATTATTATTATTTCCTTTCTCTAGACTCTAACTACAGAGCTGGCTGAATCAAGAGACGATACCAAAGCAACAAAACTGGACCAGCTCCACGCCGAGAACGTCAAGCAAGGACGCGACAAGTATAAAACCCTCCGCCAGATTCGTCAGGGCAACACTAAGACTCGTGTTGAAGAATTTGAGCACATGTAAATGGAGGGAAGGAATGCACGTACTTTTTACTGTTACAGCTAGGGAACATTATTTTTGATAACTTACCCCATTGATATGTAATTAAATTGTAGCTATTTTTGTAATAATACTTTGAGCTTTTAATGTTTATTTTTTGCTTACGATATTATTATTATTATTATCCTTGTTGTTTTAGCTAACTCTTTTTTCTATTTTCTCAAATGTTGGTAATTTTATTTTTGTGCAAGATAACTTAAAAGGTTACTTCATTAAATGCAAACTAGTCTCCAGTTCTTTTAATAAAACTTTGCCATGTGTCATTAAACTCTTGATCTTGTCCTGTCACAAGAAAGGAGAAGGAATCACCTTAAATATTATATTATATATATACTTTTTCTGTTGTGTTTCTGTGTAGCTCAAACTCATTCCTTATCCATTTTGTCATTTCTTTTCTTTGGACGTCATTCTCTATTCCTCTCAGAGCAGTGAGTAAATGACGATATAAAGTAAGGGCTTCTCTTCTATAAATGAACTGAAATTGTGAACATTTTATAAAAAAAGAACAGAAAAGGTAAGAGGTTACATGTTTTAGAGTTAACTTTGACATAGATGGGCGTGACAACTACCACACCCCTTTTTCATTTAATGATTTTCATTTACTAACAATGGGTTATTATTTTTCACCATAATAGATTTTAAAATCTATTTGCATTAATCAAAATTTTAGTTGCTACCTCAATAAATTAATATTATTTCAGAAAAAACCAACAACAGTAGTTACAATCATTTGACTATGACATATCTCTACAATAAAATTAATTATTTAAGTCTGAGCTGTTTCTTCTTTCCTTAGTAACATGTTAGGTATGCCATCTTGAATAGGGAATAGTCTCCCAGACTCAGGACATTCTAAATCACCTTCAATAATTTCTACCTAAAATAAACAATTAATATACTTGTACAAGGAGCATTTTAAAACAAAACTTCATAAGAAAGTACTTTAGACATACCTCCATTAGTGCATGATGTGCTGATTGAAGGAATCCTTCATTGGACTCAAAATCTACAGGTAATTCAATAGGCAGCGACTGACCATGACCTATCTAAAGGGAATGAGCATTAATGAGTGAGAAGACAGTAATGTACATATTTTTATTAAAGTTAGTCTACACAAACTGAACTTAATTCGTGTTCAATCTTAATCTACATCCATCATTAATGCCTTTTTATTAAACTCGATCATACCATGTCAGCTGTTTTCTTCAAGACCGGCCAGTCTACCTTCTTGAGCATACGCGAGATGAAATCAGAATTGAATTGAACATCTTTCACCTCGACCTTCCTAGCCTATGCAATAATAAATAGCTATGTGCATCGTTTTTTACTCACAATTAGTTTCAGTGGGTAACCATTAATGACTCCTTTAACATGAGATGTAAGCATGTTATGAGTGAGAAGCTTCATTTTCTCTTTCAGTCCCTTGTGGCAGCACGTGGGTACTAGTGTTCGGAAGTATACGGAAGCCACGTGGTGCTGCTGGTGCAAAACACTGAAAACAGAAGGTATTGAATTATTATTATGGTTAGCCATGGATTTTATTTAGAGTATGAACCAGTTAAGAGATATAATCATTCCACAGCAAGAATAGATGACTGGAATTGTCAGTTGTTGGAGCATAAAGTAGTCTCTGGGGGCGGGGCAATACTAAGCAAGTCGTGACCATCCGCTGGATATTGAGGACTATTATGCAATGCCAAACAAAGTATTTTATTCTGAAGGATTTGTATTCATTGTCAATTATATATGTCTACCTATAAACAGGGAGAGGTGGACGTCAACACTAGGTTGGGTGTCAAGACTAGGTTGTTGCATTTTATTGATTATTGGGAGGAGATTGACTTTTTTGGGAAAGTTTGTTATTTTAGAGGTAAAATAATTATTATGTGTGTCAATTACATATTTTTATGTTGTGTAGTATAGAGCTGTTTCTGATTACAATTGGATTTTTATAAATATTTTTAAAGCTGCTCCAAAAGTTGGCCAATGTGTACAGGGTATTTTACCAAAAATGAAAAGGTAAGGATTTTTCATTTTAAATTTTTTCTGATACATAATGTTTTTATGTTGTTTAGATTGTAGAAATTAAGTTTGAGCAGATTTCAATTAAATTTTTTTACAAATTTTTTAATTGGCTCAAAAAATTAGGGAATACTAGCCAAGTCTTGTCAAAAATGGTGATGATAGAATTTTTCATTAATTAATTAGATTTTCTGATATAAAACATTAACAATAATTATCATTATAACATTAAGAAATTAAGTTCTAGAAAAGTTAGTGTCTATTAATTAGGGTCGTCACCCAGTGAATCTCTTGTAGAGAGAAATTTTAAACAATCAATCAAGGTACCTATATGCACTTACTCATTTTCTCTGCAAGAGTTTCTGCCGGTCCACTAATCTCCTCAAGAATGTTGCTCAAAAATATGTAGAAGCTCTTTGAGTCCAATTCAATAGAATCTCCATTACTATCTAATACATGTATATCACAGACAACCAGGGAATTATGTTCTGCAGCAGGATCCACAATCACTCCATATTCTTCATTATTAATGATTCCGCACTGCAGAAGCTTCCCAGCAACTTCTAAAAGGTTAAACTCTAAAGTTGCTGTTATTATAGCCTGGTTTGCCGTAAGGAGCTCTTTCTCACCCTTCTTTCCCTTGTCATTGTACTTCTTTACCTATAACGTTAATTACTAAAAAGACCCATAGTTGACATGTAGTTGTAAATGATTTGATCTACGTGTAGATCTGCATGCACTCGAAGTATATATGCTTACCGAGAAATTCATGAAGTTGTTCATTGTCTTCAATACTGTGAAGAAACATACTCATGACATCTGCCTCTTGGCCAAAATTTTTGTGTATCTTTTTAAGAACACAATTCAGTAACAAGACAGCCCTGTTACGTTTGCTGAAAGCTCTCCCGGCCCTATCTACTACAACTGCATCAGGCAGCATTTTCTCCTGAGCTGCCAGAGACGCTAGCCTGGTAAGAGAATGCACTAACACCTGTGCAAGGATCTTCTAGTTGTAACTAAGTGTTAAAAACTTTTAGCTCTTGACTTTAGCCATCTCCCTCTTGTTTTGCTGCTTGAGACAGCATTGAAACAGAGCTAGAATAGAACAGCAGGATATGATTAATCAAGGAGTTGATTTAGTCACTTATTTTTGCCTCAAAGCATACAATGAGAAACAAACTTTCATTTAACATTCTAACACGTGTCATACCGTATCATAGAATTTCTAATAACTCGATGTGCAAATAATTAATTGACACAACAATGATGTTTCTATGGTAACGTTGATCGAAGGAAGCGTATCTACTACACCATTCATTGTGCGTGAGAGAAGAGACCAATGGCTACAGCAGTTGCTCCTCCTTTATCAAGAAAAGGAGCCTCTCCAAAGGCTGCAACAGCAGATGCATTCACAGTGAAAGCCTATACAGGGAATGCCAAGGTATTTAATGTACACTCACGAGACTTTAAATGAGCTCATTCTTTACAATACAGGTTTCATCACCTCCCAAAGCTGGAGCCCTGGAGCCCAGGCCGTACAAACCAACTGATTTTAGAAAGTTTTATGACAGGGGAGACTTCCCAATTGCTTTAGAACATGACACCAAAGGGAACAAGATAGCCTGGAAGGTTAAGAGCACACTAGCCATTTCATGATCCTTAATTATTGTCACAATTTTAATACCCTCTAGGTGGAGATAGAGAAGCTTGATTACCACCATTACCTACCTCTCTTTTTTGACGGCCTTTGCGAAACGGCTCATCCTTACGAGTTCTTTGCCCGACAAGGTGTTCATGATATGCTTGAGCATGGAGGAAAAAAGATTCTACCAGTCATTCCACAGCTAATCATTCCCATTAAAAGTTAGCATTTGTGAGATAGAAATCTAACATTAATTTTAAAGATTATACTGATGTACCTTTTTGAGTTTTTTCTCTTACTTTTTGTCACTATATACAATATAGATGCTCTTAACACAAGGAATGTCAAGGTCATCTGTACAACATTAAAGATCCTTCAGCATCTTGTCATATCCAGTGAACTAGTTGGCGAAGCACTTGTGCCTTATTATCGCCAAATTCTGCCAATATTGAACATCTACAAGATGAAAAACTGTAGGTTTTTGGCGCCAATTCTTGCATACCTGCTATAACACTGTACAACCTCCTTTTAGTGAACTCTGGTGATGGGATTGACTATAGTCAGCAGAAGAGAGAGAACATTGGAGACCTCATCCAAGAAACTCTTGAAGCATTTGAAAGGCATGGAGGAGAGGATGCATTTATAAACATTAAGTATATGATACCAACCTATGAATCTTGCATTCTGAACTAGTTTTGCATGGTTTGATCGCATATCTCTCATTATTATTGTTATTATTAAATTATTGTAATAATAATAGTTTAATTAAAAAGTCAAAAGGGAACCGTGTGGGGTCTTTTGTTGCTATAACTTGTCACTAGTCTATTCAGTGTCCTTTCGCCTTGGGAACTTGATAGTGACAGATTACCAGCTCTTGCAAGATAAACTTGTTGGGTAGTTTCCTTTATGGTAGGTCTCATGGCTTCTCTTGATTCTGTGGCTCTTTGGATTGCTATACTGTTGTAGTATTTGGGGAATGTTGTTTTCTGAGGTTCAGGTACAAATTCTGCTCTTGAAGTGTCAGATCTAGCTTTTTTTGTTTTGTGCTTGATAAGTGAAGCCTTGTACTTTTCATCAAGTGAAGCCAATAGTCGACTATATAGTGTCTCAAATGTCACATCTAAGTGAGCATCAGAATTGGCTTTTGACTGGAGATATTCTGACGTTAACGACTCTAAATCCTGAGCCCGAGAAACAATGTCAAAGAAATCAAATAGTTTCAAACTGCTCGGAGATTCTAATCGATAGTGGCCCATGGCTTGCAGCAGGTGGTGAAGTTTCGTTGGGGGCAGGATCTTATTAGTCATTTTGAGTGCGAATAGGATCTGGTTTTTGTCAGTTGGTAACGTGAGTCGTCTCTCCTTGGCAGTGACAGCTTGAAATACTCTCCTGGAAGTTGCCACTTCATTGTATGTTAATGATCTCTGATGCAGGTGAAGAAGGACCTTTTTTATTACCCTGACGCTATAGTGTGCAGTATAGTGATTAAAGACTCTGTCTAGCTCCAAGTCAAATATGTGGTCATCCAACCAGGTCTTAACTTCTAATTCAGAGTACCTATGCTTTGCATTTATGTCAATCCCGTGGCGTGCCAGACAGCGCTGAAACAAGTCACCATCGTATCCGAGGACAATAGCAACGAATTTCAGCTCCATGATTGTGTAGTAGCCTCTCTTGGCAGGATATGAAGGCAAAAGGAGACTCATTTCTCTGCGATTTTTTTTTGCAAGAGCTAGAGCCACACCCTGAAACGGTTAATTAATCTACATTATTAATTAACTTGTTATTTAACTACACCCACACAAATTAATTAGTGCGCCACGCCGCTCCATACTTTTGTACGCATGCGCAGTTCCAGGCCTCCTGCTAATTTTTGATCACAAAGACACAAAAAATAGATTCTGGTTCTTTTTTTGTCTCTACTAGAAGCGAAGGTTTCAATTTTGAATGGCCCAGTCGTCTCCAGTTACATCAGTATCTCGTAAAGGGAGTGAGTAAACAAAAAATAATTTCATTTTATCGATCCATCTCCTCTCTCAGAGTTCTCTGCCTTTACCGTGGAGCAGAGAGCCACGTTATTGAAATATTTCGACGAATATGGCATGACATCTACTCACCGTCGTAACATTGATCTCATTACTCAATGTGCAGCAGAACTGGGCACAACTATACCCAAAGTGAAGGTAGAGAATATAGCAAGCATAAGACATCCCGCCACCCCACCCAGCCACAACCATCATCATGCAATATTATAAATATTATTATTTTTGTTAGAATTGGATCGGCTCTGAAGTGGTTAAGAGGAAGAGAAAAGTCGGCATATTACCGCTACCAAAGTTTGAGTTTTCATCTGTGAGTTTGAGCTCATATCACGTACCTGTACACATATGCATAACAAGAAGCTGTGAAATATTAATTTTTTGTTATTGATTTTTAATATTATTAATAATTGTCTGCCAATGGGTTGTTATTGTACCATATTTCTTCATTTATAAGTACAGTGTTGGGTTTGTAGGGGTCACCAGAGCTCAAGCCTTCCACTGCTCCAGCAAAGAAGATCAGGCGTGTCAATGGATATAATTTATTTTTCTCGGAATACGTTCAGAATCACCCAGACCTTGGACCTGGTGCTTGACAGCATTGCAATGTCAATAACTTCAATGTTGTTTTTTTAGATTTTAAGGAGCGCAATACCATAGTTGCTACCAGGTGGGGAGAATTGAGCGAAGAGGAGCGAAAGCAGTGGGCAACACGTGCTGAAGCTGTTTGTAGCACATCTATACAGGTCAGTGTCATGCTTAATAAAATCTTCATTGTTAATTTATTTTGAGCATCATAATTAATTATAATGAATTAGTGTTGCTTGATTGAGTTGTAGTGGATCAATTAAAACACCTGTAAATGTTATTAGATTTTTTGATGATTTTTTTTCTTTTATTTCTATTAGGAGTACAATCAGCAGCAACAGTTGGTTCTGCAAGACTCGTCATCGCCAGTTCTAAGTGTTGAGGAAAACCTTGTTGAAAAGACCTTGCTACAAATACAAGATAAGGTTGGTGTTTCTTTACTGTATTTATTTTTTATTTGTATTTTAGTATTGATTAGTTTTTATTGTATTCATTTTATTTAATTTTTTGTTTACTTTATTTATTTATGACGTGCATCTGTATTGAAATGATAGTTTGAATTGTTGGAGCAGCTGGGGTTTGAAGGCTATGCCATATTTGTTAACACTGGTGCCCTCCAGACTCACCTACTAGCTACTAATAAAGGAAAGGCATATCACAAGCAGAGGCAGCAGCTGGGGAAACCTTTAGAGAATCCATTCATTGGATATGTATTCTCTGATAATGTATCAGGTAAGAGAGTGTAAAGAGAAAGAATTGTATTAGAATTAAGAGTGAGAGATGGTTTAAGTGAATAGGATAACAATTTTACAGGGTCTATGAACAAGGAACTAATTTTACACAATGTAATATGGAGAGGATTAATTTAATTAATACATGCACCAAATACTAATTCTACCCATTATATACCATTTTTGATTCTACCATTTAGAATTGATACCTTCATCTACTGGTATCCAAGTACCATCTCCTGTTAAAGTCCTAAAGCCTACTACACTGCTTCCAGCCACTGGTCCTGTTACTGCAGTCATCTCACCAGTTGTCAGTAATAGCAATGTATCATTGAATGTAGAGACAATGCAAAGGAGTGTTGCTAATGCTTTTGCTCTCAAATACAGTTAGTGTTTTTTACATGCAATGTACATGTACATGTAGCTCTACATATTGAGCAATGAATCCTGTGTTATATGAATGGTCATTGGTGATGTGCCAATATTTAAAGCCAAAATTACTAAGCCAGTGATTTAAATATTAATTTCAGCTTCTTAATATATTGTGGCTGCATGTATAACCCTGTAATATAGCCAGGAAAAAGCAATCGCTATAGCCCATGATTTTTCCAAAAATTGAAAAAATCACAACCAACAATACTTTCTGATACATGTATCATGCATATTGATTGTTTGTTTTTTTAATGCTTATAACTCAAAAACTATTTATCAGAATCAACTCAAACTTTCTACATAGCATAAGGACATCAATATGTATCAGAAAATGTAATAAAAATGGGGGTGGGGGTGGTGATTTTGGAGCCAATTTTTGAAAAAAACCATGGGCTATAGCCTTGGGTATTTTTCAAAATTTGGCTCATTTTTAAAAATGCTCATAACTCAAAGAATATTTGTCGGAAACAGCTCAAACTTTCTACATAGCATAAGGACATCATTATGAATCAGAAAATGTAATAAAAATTTGGGGTGATTTCGGAGCCAATTTTTGAAAAAAACCATGAGCTATAGCCTTGGGTATTTTTCAAAATTTGGCTCATTTTTAAAATTGCTCATAACTCAAAAAATATTTGTCGGAAACAGCTCAAATTTTCTACATAGCATAAGAATGTCATTATGTATCAGAAAATGTAATAAAAATTGAGAGTGATTTTGGAGTCATTTTTTGGAAAAAAACCATGGGTGTACTACATCTAAATCTTGTATTTTAATTATTACTATTACCATGTAAAATTCACAACTAGTGCATACATATATTACTATTTCCCTATGTCTGATGGGTGTCTCTTTTCTCTAGAGATATGTACCGGTCGAAGTGATTTGGCTTATGATAATTTGGAGGAATCTGGTGTTCAAGTATATGGACTACCTGAGGGAGTTCCATTCCATTCTCCTATTCTCTACAGTCAGCAGCAGCTCCAACAGATATTGGCCAACCAGGACAAGATTGTATTTTTAAAGATACCCAACTCTGTAAGTTTTATGTATGTATAATTGTACATGCAAATGTGAGTATTGAATCATTATTCTTTATTCTTCCTTTCATAGGAGGCTGGTATATCAGAGGTGGAGATAGAGCCAGAGAGTGTTGCTACATTAGTCCATGAGCACAGCATTCACTTGACACCTAATCCTGCAGCTGATGCATAAAAGGACTGACTTGTACCTGCACTTGCATTACCACACAAACACTGTTGCCTTTTTCATTGTATAGTACACAACAGGATCTCTTTGTATGTCTCTGCTTTCACAGTAAAATGAGTTTTTGACAAAAATAATTCATAACAATTTTCTTTTGGATCAAAGATGCAAAAGGAATTCTAACATTGGTTAGTACTTAGTAATGCTATAAGCTGTAGCTCTTTGTCAATCAATGGCTGAGACCATATTGATACTCTAAACAATCTTTTAGAAAGTAAAGGGGTGACCTTTTCTGGTCCAGTATAAACTTCCTGTTCTTGTTCAAACTTGAAAGTGTAGAAAAACAACTTTAAATTGCTACCAAACCATTATTTCAACAAGTGAAAAAGTGCATTTGTGTATTCTATCACAATCAGTAATTAATAAATTTCTATCATGTTCCATGATAACAAAAAATACTTGCTACAGGTAAGAAAAAATATAATCCTACAAAAAAATTGGCCAGTTTTCCTCAAGCCTTTTTAAAGACTATCAAATATTTTGGATAAGCTTGAGAGTCTTTCATTGCCACAAAAATGGTTGGATTCTGTTCCCTCTCCACTAAAGTGTCATATAAAATCTAAAGAAAAAGAGAAAGGATCAATTTTTAACAGTTATGTAGTATTAAGTGTGCATGTAATAAGTTTATTGTGATGGTCACAATGTACATGTATACACTTACATGAGGATTTTCTGGTATTGGTGGAGGCACTTTCATCTTCTCATTCCCTCGTGTTACCTTACAGACCAAAAGAGAACAGACCAATATACACTTTGAGCCATCTTTCTCAGCATGGGAGTATTTATCTTGCATGGAGTAGGAAGCATTCAGTGCAAAATAGACCCCCTTACCATACCGAGCAGCTAGAGGATAAGATAGAATAATAATCCAAGTATTTAAGATACTTGTATATAATGTAAGAATTACTACCAGCTAGTAAACCCATTATTATTCCTCTACTCTTGTACTCACCATTAGAATCAGCAGCATATCCTCTATTAAAACCAGTTGAGCAGATTGGCTCAACCTTGTCCCTCTTTGTTCCATGGAACAACTCCTTCTCATTGACGCTTCCCTTCCCATGAAGCATTGTCCATGTGCTCTTAAGACTCTGGTATCTGGCGTATTCCGACGGATTCTGTATCCTTTGGACCCGAGTTATGATGACATTGGATCCTATAGTCTCATTGAATCTCTTTGTTGCAGTAGTGTATTCATCACTGAGCTCATCCACGTCAAAGAAGGATACAACGTCTTTACCAATATTAGACAAATCCCAAGTATCAGGATAATCTGTTTTGAATAAAGCATTTAATGCAAAATTAAGCATGTGCATTTATGCTACTATACACACTCGGTATCCATGTGTGTTCATGTATAACAATGTAAAGACAAGCTGTATTTAAAAAAAGTTTCTGTTTTCACATGAAAACAAAGTAGTGTAAACATAGCCTAAATCTTAAAGACTAATACAATAATAAGACTTACCATGATGCACTTTCCTTCGTCTAGACACTGTTTTTGTCACTCTTGATATATCTTCAGTCTCCTCCATCATCCTCAGGTTCACAATGCATTTAATGCCATCAATCTCGAGCTTAACAAATTCCTCCTTTCGCTGATGAGCTACTTCAAGCTGCCTTGCCTGTTCTGCTTTATAAGGCTCCTCTGTGCCATCTCTATTAGTAACCAACCACTCAAACATGTGGAGTTGGTGCAAGAGAGCATTTAAGTTCATGATTCTCCTTTGTATGTCATTGCAGACCTTCTCTACAGCTCTCTCTTCTCCACTGACGAGTACTCTATTCAAACTGGCTTGAATATTAATCTCCACCTCTTGCTCAGAAGCAAACTTTAAAATACTCTCGCGATCAGACTGACTGAGAAGGTTAGTCATGTCACCAAGATCGACCATGTCATCGACTATTAAATCATCAATAAACCTGTACACATCTCTCTCTGCCTGACTCAACTTCTCGGCCACTGTACCGTGAATCCAAAAGCTAACCTTAAAGGTTTTTTGACCGGGCAACCCTCCAACGGTTGTTGTAGTCCTTTGTCTGGGTATTGCTACTGGCTGTAGAGTGACTGAAACCCCTTCAGGACCATTGGATGGATCAAGAGGGGTAACAGTTGCATCGGACGCAAAATATGTTGAGAAATAATCGCGATACTGAGGAAACAGTGCTTTATCTAGTGCATATACGCTCACTTCTTTGAGGTTCGATGGCTTAGTCAGAGTGAATTCTTTAATTGCTTCGAGAGTTGGTTCAGCTGATTCCTCCACTGTAAAGCCACCAATACCAAGACAGAATGCTGCAAGAGCAATAGAGGACTCTCCCTCTTCATCGGCCGTAGTTAAACAATTGGAAACAACTCGTTTGAGTGTTGAAGTTTCCTTGTCAGTGGGTGGTCTGTTCTTGGATTTCCCAGGAACATGAGCATGAATGATCTTATTACATCTCAGCAAACCACTGGCTGGAGTGGAGACTACAAATCCATCTTTGAGCAGGACTCCTTGATCCCTCAGACTCTTACAGGCTCTTTTTAAGTCGTCTCCAGCCGCTTTATGTATTGCCTTTGATATGGCATTAGCATCGTGTCTCATTTCAATTGATGTGCTATTGACTATCACATCTGCTGGAGCTTTAGTGACATCGCCATTGAACAATTGTATCTTCAAACTAGTAGCACCACCACCACCACCTTTTGATGAATCATCCTATTAAAGATAAAATATCTTTTCATAAATTGTAAACTATCATTTGCTCATTCATTCATTAATCTTATAATTTATTGTTACTAATTGCTCTTTCTCCTGCTCACAAACTTACAAAATGATGGACACTGTATTTGAGCTCCTGCAACTTCTTATGAAAAACCACTTTGTCTCTGTCTTTCTCGATAAATATCCCAACAGAGATATCATTATAAATACCAAAACTAGCAGATGAGAAATAATTGAGGAGAGACTGAGCGCAGAGTTCAACTGGATACTTGTGTGGAGGGCCAGTCAATGGAGCAATGATGATATCACGTACTCTCGGGCACACCTTCTCAAACAGATCATGCATTGAAGCATCAATTATTGTCCCAAGATTAGGACTCTTGCTAGAATACTTGGGAAGGACCACGTGATAGACTTCAGCATAATCCAGTTTACCTACAGTAGCACATTTGTGCACTGTAGCATCGATGAGACGTTGCCGTGCAGTAAATGCTTCTATTGTGCTTCTCATTTCAGCTCCACCTACAGCAGCTATTGAAGCCATCACTGGATCATCAACGGTTGTAGCATCACAGACAAATATTGCTAGTGCATCAGCTCTCTTTATGGCCAGGTCTCCCGTATATACTTTGATTTTGATGCCATTTGGTGAAGTAGCTCCAATCACGCAATGAGGTGTGTTGGCTAAAGCAGCTCCTCCTTTAGGAGCAAAGAGACGATCAGAGACTTCCTCAACTTGGAAGCTTATCTTTACATCATTATTGGCCTCAATTCCATTGCATTCGAACCTCACTGTTCCACGATCAATCAATTTCTTGAGGCCTACTTTGTGTGGAATTACTAATCGTCTCTCCTTGACTTCATCCACTAGCATTTGTAACTGGACCTTCACATGACTCACAGCTTTAGCTTCACCTTTGAGCAAAATGATGACCTCATCTTGACCTGGACCTCCTTTGGTAGGAAAGGTGAGCTTTACTTTTTGCTTCTTGGCTGTCTTCTCGATTTCTTTGCATTTATGCCCATCCCCTATAATCTGCCACACTGTACTCTTAACTGCCAGTTTATCTGTGACTGCATTTTGCGTGTTTAGAAACTGCTTGATCTCATTCAGGACTGCATTCATTATTTTATCTTCTCCGGTCAGAAGCACAAACTCATTGGCAACAATGCTAATCCTAACAAAATACTGATCTGTTAGTTTGGCACACATGGTACCCCATTCCTGACTTGTGCAGAGAGCAGCTTCATCAGGTGAAAGTGTCAGCTTCTCTTCTACAATGAGAGAGCTAATACATTTCTTAGCTGCAGCACACGGAACAATCTCAGGAGAGAGGATGCATATTTGTGCTTGGAAGTCGTGATGTGTATCAGTTTTTTCAAAAACATACAGAACAGAGTGTTCTGTAGGTCCTAGTGCTTTACTGATTTTAGTTCTACCGTCGCGACTCTGGAGTAGGTTATTGGCTGATGTGGTTAATGGTATGGTCTCAGTGAATGCACCTTTTATCTTCTTCTCTGCCAGATCCTCCACTTTATCAAGAGACTTCTTCACGCCATGGACAGTAACACAGCCTGGTCTCCTCTCCCTTTCATATTCTATTTTTACTGGAGGACGAACCGACTTAATGTCATCATTCGCAAACTTGAGTATGTACTCAATATAACGAGGGTGCTTCTCCAGTTGTAGCGTTATCTGGATTTCTTCTTGTGTCATTTTTTCAAGCTCTGTGGATGCTTTACGTAATGTTGCAGAATGACCACATATTTTAATAAGAGCTGGAGGATGAAAGCTATAATGAAGATCAGGATGAACATTTCTTATGCTTTCAATGTAATCTATTGCTTTTGTCTGCACTTCTGCTGGCACTTTTATTTCTGCACTCTCAAAGTCCTGAGAGTACTCATCAATAACACGTCTGACTTGTACATCCCAGTCATCAATATCGTTTGCTCCAGCAAGTGGCTCTACTTCAAGTGAACTTGGACCGACACGAAGCTTCCCTTCGATCAGTTTCTCGTTTATTTCTTTCGTGTAGTGCATATAGTAGTCCATTGCTTCACGAGATATGGCTTTCCTGTATGAAGTCCAAGAATATACTGCTCGTGGAGGTATAGGTGGAGGAATGATAGAAGGAGGAATGATAGGAGGAGGGGGAGAAGGGGATCGAGCTGGTTTAAGTAATGGATTGTATTCTTCCGCAATAAACTGATGCTTTCCTACAGAGTGAATGCGTGAGAGACTAAACATCTTCTGCTGGCCTATAAAAAGAAAAAATAATGTCAAAGTCTATGTTATCTGTCACATTAAAAAAGCTAAATAATAATCTCTTTGTCAATTAAATACATGTAACTTACTTTCTCTGGTGTTGAAAGTGACAATATAGCAGCCACCCTTTGTTTCATCAAGTTCAACAATATTATCACCAAACTGTTCACAATACATTTCAATAACATGTCGAGGAATAACATCAGAAGTTAAAGGTTCAATCCGGACACTTGTAGATGGCTTCAAGACATCAATATTGAGAACAACTTTGCCATTAGGAAAAGGTTCCTTCATAGCTTTTCTTCTAAGTTCTTTAACATCTACAATGTACATGTATATGTAAATTAAGGTACAATGAGATTCTATAGACTGTGTGAGTTGCATTTCAGAGCTATTATAGAGTAAAATATAAAGTTCTTACCAATTGACTCTTTCAATTCAATGACAGCAATACCAGTTTCTGGGTTGAACTGAGGGTCCATACAAACTTGGCTACCATGCAGTGCATCAATATACAATTTTATACTATAATCAGCTGTATTGAGAGGTATCTCCTTCACCACTATAAAACTAGAAACACCACTACAACGGGATCTGCTATTAGTAACAGGAGCCCCATCATAAGCATCAGGAGGATTATAAGGCTCTACAGAAAGTCGTTGGCCAGGATAAGGAGAGATCTCAATACTTTGCTGCAGCAAAGAGACATCTATGCATAATGAAAAATGTACAATAAAACTGAATTATAGCATTGCAGTCCTATGCTCAGGGTTTCCCACAGGATTGTGGCATAGTGTGGCTCATGTAGCTTCTTTTTAGTGGATTGCAAAAATTTGGCCATAAACCTGTACTGTTGGGCCATAAACCTGTACAGGGTATTTTAACAAAAATCACAAGGAAGAAATTCTCCATTATTTTTTTCTGATACACATACATGCTCTTATGTTGTGTAGAAAATTTGAGTTGGTTTTGATTAAATTTGAATTTTTCATGAATTTTCAAAGTTGCTCCAAATGCCATGAACATGTACTAGCTGTATTTGTAGTGCCTGTCAGCTCATGAAGCATGCCATTTAGCTCACTTAGCATGCTTTGTAGGAAACCCTGCTTACAGTATATTATGCAGAAAGTGATTATAAGCATTACATTTATCTTCAAGACAAATGAATAAATACATTGTATTTTGCCCATAAAGTCATTCTCCATACCTGCTTTAGTATTGAGCTTTACAATAGCTGAGGCCCCACCATCTGTCATCTGTGGATCATCACATTTCAATCCAAATCGATTGAGGTATGCTTTAAGCATCCAGCTCTGACTACCAGAAGACAACCCACTGACTATGATATTGTCAGTGAGATTGTCAGAGCTACATGTAGCTTCATTCAAAGGAGCACTGTTCGGTCTATAAGGCTCAATGACTAGCTGCACTTGATCTTTACCAAATGGACAGCCCAGTGACTTTTCTTTCAATAACTTCACATCTATTTACAATCATTAAAGAAATAAAGTATAATAACTTTCAGTGAATGAAAAATAAATAATGTGTGTGTACAAGTAGTATCAATGAAGCTTTAATCATAGCTTATATGAAATACTGAGGTTATTTTATAAATACTATCATATTACTCACCTATTTTATCATCAAATTTGATAACAGCTGCTCCTACTCCTTTCCTTTCACTGATGCTGGACTTAACTCCACACAAAAAATAGAAGTACGTCGAAAGATGACTCTCATCCTCTTCCTGTGGTATATTCTCAACAATTATCAAGTCAGTTAAGGACCGAGGTTTAGCTACAGGCCTTTTCATAGCGGCTGGTGATGTGTTGATACGCTGTTTTGGAGGAGGTTGGAGACTACCTATCAGAAATAAAAATACAATTTATAATTGTATGTACATGAACATACACGTACACATAAAATACATGTACATGTAGAATTGAATAGCAGAGCTATTAATTTCATTCCAAACTTACTCTTATATTCAGACATGTCACTGGGTACTGATTCAGAGTGCTTTAGAGTCACTTTGAGTTTCTGACCATAAAAAGAGGAAGAGGGAGGAGCTTGAACAACCCTTTTTGCATCTGAAGAAAAGTTATAAAATTTTAAAATTGGGTAGCTATTTGGACATGTACATGTACGTGTACATGCATGCATTGTCTTTAACTGGCACAAACTCTTTGTGTACAGTAAATGTGCATAGCATGCTTCTATTAGTTGAGACAAATAGCTAATATAGAGCTGTGCTGCAAAAAAAACTGCCAAAAAGAACTCCCGCTATTACATGGATATACACATGTACATGTACATGTACATACCTTCAGGATTATGATAATAAAGATATCCTCTTCCATTCTTAATCTCACAAGAAGCTACTGATGAATTTGTGGTTTTATTCATAAAACTAACCAAATCATCATCAATTTCATCAACGTCAGGCAGGTTCTCAACCACGACGTGAGGCCGAGGATCAACAGGTTTTGGTGAAGGAGCCGGTCCAGTTGAATAAGTGATAGGATGACCTAACAGCTCGCTATTGTCAGGTGGATTTGAAACTAGTTGTCTGACAGCTGGTGAATAGAATAAACAAAAATAAAGAATTGAATTATATCATCATTCTTACATTTGTTATCTTCAAAAGTCATATGAGCTTCAGTTCCCTTTATAATGCAGTCCTTGATTATATGCCCTTCAAACCCAAGGCGTCGCTTTAAAGAAACCTTCACTTTGGCCTCAGGCATGCCACTTGGAAGACCACGTATGACTAATACCTCCTTCTCACTTAGTCTCTTCTTAAATTCAGCAAAATATTCCAGAGACACAATACGACACTCAATGGGGTAACCATTTAGGATGCTTAGTGGCTTATTCTCTAAAGCAATGATTCCTATAAAGGTTAATGATTGACACGATAATATAAATTCTAGGAACTACAAAGTGTAACATTATTCATTATAATTGATAATGAATAATATTATACACTTGCTACTGTAGTTGCTACTTGCTAGTACACACACTGTATGTATCTTATGCAGCTATTGTCATTACTTTGTGCCAAAAAATTTACTTGTTATTATTTACCATACTTTCTACTTCTTCTCTCCTTCCCTCTTTCTCTCCTTCTAACCTTGTTCAGAAGTAAAAGTAAAACAAGCAGTTGCTCCATCAACAAATATTTCATCAATCTTATAAAGTTCCTCGTTAAAGCGACCTCGCAACTGTCTTTCGAGTTCATTACCACTTCCGTATTCACTAGTAACTTCAACAGCTTTCCTACTACCACCACCAGCAACATGCATGCTTGGAGGAATTCTTGAGGAACTTGAATACGAATGGACTGGAGACCGATTATAAGATCTGATGCTGTTGAAATTGTGTGGTGGTGGAGCCTCCTGACTCACCACCTTTATTTGGCTATATGAATTGACCTCTTCATCAACTAGTAGCTCTTCATCAACTTGTAGCTCATCATCAATCACTCTCATGCTGCCCTCCTCAGGAACAGGGGGCTCTGACTCTTGAAAGTGCACAGGAGTTTTTTTCAGAGTGAATGTCTTGCTTACAAGGTAAGGTAAATCTAAAGGAAGTAAGACAGGGCGAATGAGTGAAATGTAACTATAATCAAAACATTGAAAGCAGTATGATGACATACAACACTACAACAAAAAATAATGGATAACATTACAGTTTCACACCAAAGCACACACACAGACACTGCTTTACCTGTAGCATTTTCTAAAACAACTTTAATATCGTTTCCATCTCGTGATACTTCAGCATTAATTCTTTCAGTATCTTCCAGGATATCTTGAACATAATCAGGACTGACTCTAGGAGGATTGCGTAAAATTGCAATTGATTGTCTTCCAAAATGATGGATCCATTTCTTTACAAAATGAATGTTTTGATCAAAAGGAAACATACCATCGACCTCTCTTACCACTAAAAAATCATAAAAATAGTAGAATAAAATCTACATGTACTGTACATGCATCATTTATTGTGCCATATTAAAAGGTGTAAACAAGTTAAAAGTCTTCAGCTCTAACCTCCTTCATTGGGTGCTGAAATTAAAATCAAGACAATTCCATCATCTTTAAGAAACCTTATGCCCTCTACCTTCACACCGAGCTCCTTGTATTGCTGAAACGCTTGAGTGAAAGCACCTTCTACAAGCTGTTCAGTAAGCTGGTCAGTGTTGAAGGAGAGCTTGTAAGTTACATTTAGCTGAACGTTATGAAAAATCCTACTATCCTCCATGGGTCTCTCTGCCACAAGACTGTTCCAGAAGAGTGGAGTGTACAAGAAACGAGGCCGAAAGAGATAGAGGCAGGTTCAAGGCGTGGCTTTTACTTTTTAAAGTTTTTTGCAATAACAATAATGATCATAATGCTAAAATGTTTATTTTAAGTTTCCTCTTCCTTCTTTTCTTCAACAGGAGGAGGATCAGATACTTCTTTTTCATCTAAAAAAAGTGTAAAAATTATTAATGATTATCTTGGTCTTACCTTTACCTTCAACAGGTGCTCCTTCACCTTCACCTTCTAAATTCGTAGACTTTTCACCATCTAGTTCTGCAGGAACATCTGCTGGCTTGTCTCCCTCTTCTATAGGCTTCTCTCCTTCTTCTGCAGGCTTGTCTTCTGCAGGCTTCTCTCCTTCTGCAGGCTTGTCTTCTGCAGCGGGCTTATCCCCTTCTTCTGTAGGCTTATCCCCTTCTTCTGTAGGCTTATCTCCTTCTTCTGCAGGCTTATCTCCTTCTTCTGCAGGCTTATCTCCCTCTCCTCCCTCTTCAGTGCTAACAGGTTTATCTCCTCCCTCTTCTGCAGGCTTCTCTCCCTCACCTGCAGGCGTTTCAACTTCAGTTGGTTTATCTTTATCTGCAGATGGTTTGTCTTCTTCTCCAGAAGGCTTATCCTCAGCTCCTTCACCTGTTGGAGGAGGAGGTTGCTCCCCTTCACCTGTTGAAGGAGGTTGTTCTCCTTCTACTGTTGAGGGTGGTTCTTCTTCAGTGGCTGGTGGTTCTTCTTCATCCTTAGGGGTAGGAACAGGAGTGATGATACCTAAATTCCTTTTAACAGCTCTTCGTATAATAGCTAAAAAGAGTAGAGGAGAGAAAGGAGCAGGGAATTAGATATAACAATAATAATATTTATTTGTGCATACTATCAAGCAGATATCTGGCAGTTAGTTTCTTATCAAGTATTTTCTGTGCTTCTGATGTTAGCCATGGCATCAATGTTGTCTCAATGTCTATAACAATAAATACAGCAAATGATCAGTTACATATAATGTTCTCTTGTGATGGTGAATGATTAATTAAAATGTTATAATACTGCATACTTCTCTGTATAGGATCATAAAAGAATCCTTTGTTGCTGAGGTTAGTGAATACTGCTGGCACAAGGTCTGACAAGTAACTGTGTGCAAATGCTCTGGCAGCAACTTTCTCTGCTGTCTCTTTCTCTTTCATCAGAGCTTCTCTTTGTTGCTGCATTCGTCTCTCCTGGGATTTGATAAAATACATAATTAATAGCATCCCCCCTCAACAAACCTTTTCTTCTCGTCGGCGTCTCTCTTGCTCCTCAAGTCTCTGTGTCTCAATGAGTTCAGCATTCCTGTTCCCTTCAAATATCCTTTGCTGTTCCCTGAGCGCAGCCAGTTCCTCTTCCTCCATCACCTCCAAAAGAGCTTGCTCTACAGTCTTCCCAACCAACACTTCAAGAATTGGCTGGACCTCAAGATCAAAGTTAAAAAGCTGAAGGAGAAAAGAAAGCGGAAATGCAGTGATCATGAGGAATGCACTTAAAGTCATGTTTATTACTTACATCCCCCTCTTCTATTTGAGTGGCAACGTCCATTCCGGTTTTAGCTGGTATAAAGAGCGGTGTAGGTGGCCTATCCAGGAAAGCATCAGTCTGTGTGTGGACATCAACCTCCTCCACCCTATCAGTGATCTCTTCAAGGTAGAGCTCGGTCTGTACATCAATGTGTTTCCGTCCCTCAACTGGAGGAGGTGAGTGGATCCTCATCTGTTCTCTGGCACGCTTGTGAGCAAGGACTCGTCTTCGTGTCTCTTGTTGTTTTTGGAGCTCTAGAGGATTGGGTTGAGATGACTGAGAGAGAGAGAGAGAAAAAAGAATATAAAGGAATTATTTATGACTTTCACAAGTATACATAACTTACTGCTGGGAGTGTATGGAGTGCATATGTATTTCCACGTACTACACGTTTATCATACATTATGTTACAAGGTCTGTATGTTGGAAGCAACAAAGATATAATTCAAAATATTTATGAGTTTTATATCACACCTCACGGTATCTACTTCTCTGTATTTCTGTTGCTGGTGGACAGTACGGGGTTGAGAGGAATAGCTGTAGGCACCAGCGCTCTCGGGGTTCCTCGTCACAGTCCCAGTCGCCATCAATTTGAATTTATACTTACTGGCAAGAGAGAGAGAGACAAGTAGAGTTTAGCTTTTGTTGTGTTTCTATGGCAACACATAGCAACAGGGTTGCTATGGATACCCCCGTTACCATGCGCGTTAATTAGAGTAAGGGAAATAGACAAAGATCTCGACATAGACAGCATTTTTGCTCCTCGGATTGCTCTCCTTGAGAACTTCTTAAGAACCCATGAAAGAGGAATAACTCTAGTACAATGGGATACGAAGTGGAAAGATTCGTGGGAGTAGTCGACGAGGAGCTTTTCTGTCCTATCTGCGGTCTTGTCTTAGACTCTCCACTACAGATCAAGGACTGCGAGCATTGCTTCTGTGGGTCTTGTATAGAAGAATGGTTGAAGCATCAGCGAGTCTGCCCTGTTGACCGCACTCCCGTCCCACCTAGCTGCGAGGGATCCTCTCTCACTAGCGCTCTCGGGCCAGCCCCTAGGATTCTCAGAAACCTCCTCTCCAGGCTGAGGATTAAGTGTGAGAATGAGGTCTTTGGTTGTCAGACCGTTACTCATCTCGAAGGACTCCAGTTACACCTAAACCAGTGCGAGTATAATCCACGGCGGCCGGTTGAGTGTGATAGAGGCTGTGGTAGTGTCGTACCAATGGACGAACTCACCCAACACAACTGTATCAAGGAACTGAGAGAGAAGATAACGAACCAGTCATTGGTCATAAAGACACTTTCCGATCAAGTTAGTATCTTGCAGCAAGAGCTATCGGACCAAAGACAAGAAATGACAATACTTAAAGAGCTCGTACGTTCGTCTGCCTCCTCATCCTCAAACTCTCTGAGGCACACGCTATCACTCCTTCCTCCTCTTCCCCCTCTCTCCTCTGCCTCTCCCTCCTCGGTCTCCTCCTCTCAGTCTAATTACCCTGACGAAGTAGAGCATGCTATCCAGACCTCACAATGGCTCTCACTACTGAGGCCGGCCAGAATACGCCACTGGGGAGGGATTATAAGTACGCCCGACTCCATCTTACAGTCCATCATACGTCAGGCCCTCTCATCAAGTGGCTGTCCTCAGTATTTACTAGTTGAGCTAATGGCTAACGCACACGAGAGAAGATGGCCGCCAGGGCTGAGCGTCCTCGAGACAAGACAATTGAACAGGTCTCGCTATGAGCAGTACGTGACTAAACAAGTCCCTGGGAAACAGGCAGTCGTGATAATGGCTTCCGAGAATGAGCACATGGGGGATAATATGATAGTGTCTCCAGGGATGGTCATCATATTTGCTCATGGAGTAGACTGAGACACACTTACCACCTGACATGGATGTGTGGTTTGGGTTTAAGCTCTTTTGATTAGAGACTATGTAATATCTTTGAGAAGTTAATTGATGAGTCAGTGCTGTTATCTTCTTATGATTATGATTATCATCATCATCATCATCATTACAACCTATTATTATTAACTATTATTATTTAAAAAAATAATTGTATGATAATTATGGTTAGCTACTACGAATTGATTTTGGGATCTGTTACAAAAGCTATACAATTTTGTGAGATGTTATTAATCAAACAGCTGCCATTATTTACTATGCATCAGTTACAGATAAGTAACCACATGTCCAAAGGAAAAGGGAAAGATGTACACATTCCATTCCACATTCCAATGATATTTTCCCTAGCCAGCCACACCTTTTGTGGGTGTGGATAATACCGTATTATCCGCATAATTAAGAGTCCTGATCTTTCTTATAATGAGACTAGGCATGGTCGTTTGTCTTTTAGACTGATATACACTGCTCCAGGAGCCAGCCAAGACTTTATAACACAATCTGCCACAGTTTCTACTCTTGTTTTTACTTCACAGACCTCTGGACTTTATTTCAAACTGTACTTTTCAGCCATAACGGGACAGCCATCCTTGAATGAGCAAGAGAGAAAGGACTGCAAAGGAGGAGGATTAAACCAGTGCCTCTTATCAAAACCACTCAACAATCACCCTTCACCTCTCTGACTCGCCCTACCCCTCTCTCTCTCTCTCTCTTTCTCTCCACTCCTTCTAGTTATTGATAGAGGAGATTCCATGTACAGTAAGTCATGGAAGACAGCACCATATTCACACAACAGTTCATTGATGCTATCAAGAAACCAGTCTCATCACGGACATCACAGGCAAGAGAGCCACAAGCATACATTATATTACCACTAATAGTCAGCCTATTCCGAGATGGCTAGTGTTAACTTGCATTGTTTTCATTAAGTTACTAAAGCAACATTATATTCTAACAGACACACTTTCATTTCTAACTGCTTTTCCCTTACATGCTTCAAACCTTCCCCTCCTGGTTCAGTTTCTGTATCAACCTCAACTTTCCCTCTTTTCTGCCTCATTTCAAAACACTTTGCATGCATATACATGTACATGTACATGGCATGAACTGTTTTCTACTACTTAATGTTTTAAGTTTTTTCCTGTAATTCCTTGTACTACCCTAGAGGGATTATCCTCTACTGCTGATGTACACACATTCATGTACACTGCCCTTTCCACGCCCACATGCCTGACTAATATGAGCTCTCCTGAGACTGTGTAAACTCCAACAAGAGTGTCATGTGTGTGTCTGTACTGCATATTATTGTTTCTTACTATTGTTATAGTAGAGAATAATACTAGAGTTGCTATACTCCCTCTCTCTCTGACTTCTTCTCATTCCTCTCTCTCTCTCTCTCTTCTTGCCCACTTGTTTCCCTTAATTTTGTCCTCCTGCTGTCTTGTTTCTGTCTTGTTGCTTTAGCCCTTGTATTTTAATTGTGCGTCTACTAAAGTAACACTATCCAGTTTATCATCTCTCTCCATATGTGTGCATACGTAATTAATGCTTATATGCTCTTTCTCTTCCTATAAGTAGTGTGTGATTATGGTGTATATTTTAGCTAATGTACATAATGTATTAGTCCATTTTGTACATATTAGCCATTTAATCTCACCGTGTGCATACTTTGTTGTTCCACTGCTAATTCTACTGTGCATCCATGTTTATGTACATGTGTGTGTATTATTATTATTATTATTATTATTACCCCACTTGCTAATACCCTATATACAGCACTAGTACATGCATGTATAACTAGATGTTTGTGGCTTTCTGTTGTTTATTAGTCTCCTACAGTGGGTACATTAATAATAATAACAGCTTAGTAGTTATAATAATAGAAGTGTCTCCTAATTGTAACTTAAGTTGTACATCATCAGCTATGAATATCATTCTGTTTTCTCTTTATGATGTCCAGGAGAGTGATTACATTTGTCATATTTTGAAGAAGCTAAGTGAATTCCAGACATTTGACAGTTCTTCCTTGAGGTAGGAGTTTCAGAGAGAGAGAAAGAGGGAGAGAAGTAGAGATGAGGATGAATTAGAACTAAAATGCCAATGTCATCTTTGTTTTGATTATATTCCTATATAGGACGGTATTGAATCAAATCACATACGAAGTACATCCAAACAACACTGAGCTCTATCAGTGAGTCAAAGCTTCTTTATTATAAACTCCTTATCATTCTTATCATACTTTCAAATTTTATCCATCTTATTTTTCCCCTTATTCCTCCTTTCTCTCTCCCCCTCCCTCTCTCTCTCTCTAGACCTGGTGACATAGCCTCATCATGGTATTACATTGTCTATGGCAGTGTGCTAATATCCACGTACTACACGTATGGAGCTGGTTGCAGCTTTGGACAGTGCATTGATACTAATCTAAGAACAGATACCTGTCTCGTCACTAAAGAGAACACTGAGCTGTTAAAAGTAATAATTGTACATGTACATGTACGCGTATAAATTATACTGCATATAACTACATTATGGTATACATATTGCTGATTCATTGTCAGTTGTTATTCACATTTGACGTTCTGATACTGTTAGTCTGTCACACAGAAACAAACACAAGCACACAGGCACACACTATACTGTTATACTGTACACTGTGTTAGGGCACATTTCATTGCTTGTATACTGTACACTTAATCACTGTTTATATGCTCTACATTATTGAGGAATTTATTCTGTTCCAGTGAAATGTTTTGCACTCACACACACACACACTGGCATTTGTAAGGTGACATACACATTACACATGCACAAACAGTAGCACATATACTCAGTTTTGATAAATGTATTGTGTTTTGTAAGCTGATGGATTGTCTGTGTTATATATTCTGTCATAGAATGGAGACAAAATAATGCATAATGTAACATAAAATAGAAGTAGATTTATTTCACTATCAATAAAGTACTGTATTAGGGACTCCATAGTACATGTACTTCTGCCTCTTGTTTAGTTAATCTTTCCCTTTTCTCTTTCTCTTCCTCCTTTTCCCACTTCCCCTTCCTCTCCCTCTCTCTCTCCCCCTCATACTCAGATCAGTTACACTGATAAGGAATTGGATAGATTTATGCGAAGAGCTAAAAATAGCACAGCGACAGGATCCCTGACAAACAGTTTAGAAATGACACTCACAACCTCAGCAGGGACACAGGGCAGTGCCCACACTAACAGTGGAAGTATCACTCCTACTCACTGTACTAATGCCAATCATCAGTCCAAGGAGGAATCAGTGAGCCTCTCTGATGGAGAACTGCTAGGAGATGAGAAGAAACCATCACACAAGGTTTGAATGCATGGAACGTGTTGTGTATTAGAGAGAGAGGGGGGAGAGTGAATATATTACATGTACATGTACATGTGTATTAGAGGGAGAGTGAGTGAATGTGTAAGGGAGAGATGCGCATGTAAGGGAGGAATAATGTGAGAGAAAGTGAAAGATGAAGGGAGAGAGAGAGAGTTGATATTTTTACTCTACGTCATGTATTGATTCTAATTCACAATACTGCATGACGCAAGTAAGTAAATTCTTATTTTAATCCTATTTAGAATTATGTAAATATTTTCTTGCACACCTATAAACTCCGAAGCCACAGAACTATAAGAACTATCATATACCCCTTTATAATCCATGCACTGTACGTTTACTTACATGTATATTATTATTTAGTATTCGTTGGATAAGAGTCTGAGCACTGAGTATGCCTCACGTGACGTATGGGGCTTAGAGAAACTGGACCCGCTGGATCACATTGGTAACCATGATGATGAGGACGAGATTGAGATAGAGAACGACAGTCGGAGGATGAGTCAAAAGCACGGCCACGCCTCCAAGGACGATCAACAGTGAGCCTTACCTAATGTATCAACCATGTGCCTGACGGAATGCTAAATAGTTTTAGATTTGATGAGAAAGACGTTAAAACTTTATCTGTTTCCAATGATAGTCTTCACAGAGCTCTTGAAGATGATCCACTGACTGGAGGAGAGAGAGAGAGGGAGAGAGGGAGGGGGAAGAAGATACCAGCAACTGAAGTGACCCTTAGGGACAGGAGGAAGGTCGCTCATAGGAGAAGTGCCCCTCCTACTAGTCAAAGGTCACTCAGAGACTCGGTTGGATCTTTGGATTATTTGTCGGAGAGTCAAGTCGATATCGATTCTGATGATGAAGAGTCGGCACATTCTGAGGTGGGCGTGGGTTTCGAACTAGTGGTGGGTGTGGTTTCATAATTAGTATCGTTTTATATTGTAAATATTATGCATTAGTAAAAGTATGCATCTGCTGTGTGTATGTGTGATATTTATGTTCTTGTGTGTTGTGTATAGACATCAAGCTCCCCAGGGATGGACTCAGTATATGAAGTATTGAATAAGCCACCTCCTGAGAGAACTGATGAGGACATTGGTCAGTGTACAATACATGTACATGTACATGTAAATGTGTAGTAAATTAGTAATATTATTTAATAATGTTAACATTGATTTTTTTTTTCTCCTTCTCATTCAATCCAGAGAGAGTCACTGATGTTCTCCAGTACATGCCTGTTAGTTTAAACTGATATATATTTATTATTATTCAGATATTACTGACATTTTGTTCTTTCTTTGTAGGCGTTTTCCAACATGACCTCCAACATTCGCCGAGCTTTGTTTCAGGTTCTGTTACTGACTACATTTCCTGAGGAAGGGAGCGTTGTTGTTGACAATGGAGAGCAAGTACTTTGATAATAATATAATTATATTATATTTATTGAATTACATAGAGTATATAAACTATATTCAATAATCATTGTATACATAAGTACATACAAATGTATTATTCTGTTATATATTATTGTTGTTATGCTGTGTGATTCTAATTCAATGAAGTAGTGATCATATTTTTACTCTCATACATGCACCTACCCTTTCCTCCTGTTACATGTACATGTACCTTTTTCCATTGCATGTACATGTACCTTTTTCCATTGCATGTACATGTACATGTACATGTACATTATCATTTAGTTTACATGTATACTTTACTCTTTCTTCCTATTCTCAGGTCAACAAGTGGTTTGTTGTTCTCCATGGTCAGGTAAGGCAGATCAGGGACTCTGAGACTGACAAGATATTTCATATCGGAGAGACTTTTGGAGTCTCAAAGAGCCTTAAAGTCCTTCCCCACAGAGGAAAGCTTGTGACATCATCAAAGGATTGTCAAGTGAGTACATGATGTGGCCTGACACACACACACTCACGTGAATGTACATGCACACATGTATGTATCTTCTATCACCTTTTTATTAGATTATAAGTATATTTGATATTTTGATGTATGCATACACAATTACCATGTACACTGTAATACATATATTGTACATACACTGTACATCTAGATATGGTTCGTATGTATTGTACTGTATGTAGTATAAGGGAGTATATTATGATTGTGTAATGATGACGATCAAATCATAAAATCACAACAATTTGACACTATAACATTATTACATTCTTGTTTTGTCTTTATAGACTCCTGCACTACACATACACATCACACACAATGTGCTTACAATTGTCACATACATGTACTGAAATGTCATATTATATCAAGGAACTGGTTGTGCATGTACATGTGGGGCTTTCCATGTATTGATTGTACTGTATGGCACAAAAATTGTTTATTTTGTCTGAAACTGTTAATGTTTAGTATAATTATTATGATATTTACTTTCATTCTGTTTATTAAACCAATTGATGATACGTGTTTATGTTATACACTCCTCCCTACCAATTAAATATTATTTTCTCCCTCCCTTATCTTTTTTCTGTTACTCTATATCTATTTCCTCTCTCTCTCTCTCCCTAACTCTTCTTTCCCCTCTCTTCTCTTAGTTATGTTATGTATCCTCAGAAGAGTATGGTAGAGTCCTGGCTCAAGGAGAAGAGAACTTAAAGAGGATAGAGGAAAACGGTCAAGTGGTGGCAGTACTAGAGAAGAGAGCTGTCTCTGCCAAGAGAGAAGGATATTTTGTAGTTCAGGTCAGTTGTTTTGAATCACAAGCACTGCACTCACACATCATTCGATTAGTACATGGTATACTATTAAATTTGCTAATACATACATAGTACACTGTACTCTATTAAGAGGATGTTTGTCACTGTAGAGACGTATGTTATGTACATACATGTACACACTTGTAGTAATAATAAGTGTCAAGTTGTACTAGCTAGTGCATCGTATAATGTGTTGTGTATCAGTTAGTATGAGGAGTAGATCTGTGTATATAGAATGTGTGGGGTGTCATATAATATGATGCTTGTTGATACAGAATATATTATATTATTTATGTGTATGTATATATACGTGTACATGTATGTACATGTATATGTATGTACATGTATGTATGTAGAGTGTGTGTAGGTGCTTTACCTCCTCCTTAGCTGGTTTTGTGGGAGTTGCTCTTATTGTCAGTAGTAGATGCCAACTGGTCCACAGCTGCTCTTACTCATCCATGTGTGCTCCCTAGCCAGTCACACACTGGGGCCCTCTATTCCTTGTATTCCTTGTATTCCTTGTATTCCTTGTATTACTTGGAGGCTTAATTGTGTTTTCTCTGTGAATGTTACTTGTATGTCCTTGGGTGTGGATGTTTATTAACTGCATGTATCATGTACATGTACATGTATGTAGATCTATACACAGAATTATGTACACTATAGCTGCTGTACAAATATCTCATGTTACACAGAGCGAGTATATTGTTTGTTCCTATGTTTATCATTATTCTTATTTATAAACAAACTATGTTTAATGTTATTAGCTTAATAATCCTTCCTTTTATGGGTCACCTCCTGTCCATGCCCTCCCTTTCCTCTTTCTCTCTTCCTCTGAGACACCAAAATATTAATATAAATGTATGCCTCTTGCTACAGAAAGATTTAGACTTATAAGTACATTGTACATGTACTGTTACATCTTTATTTATACACATTATTTTAATATTAAGATATTAATATTTTAATCTACATCATGTACATGTACATGTACATGTATGTATTTTTAAATTTCTGGACCATTTTACCTTCATTTGTACTGAACACCCTATAAATGAATCATAATGAAAATAATCAATATTGATAAAAATAAAAATATAAATTTATATCTTTACATTAGGCAACCCCACAGAAGTTATTAGACTACCTATTGGAGGAGGGTGTGGATGACACCTTCCATTCTGATTTCTTGCTCACGTATCGTTCATTCTTTGATTCCATTGATCCAATTGTATCAAAGATCAAGGATACCTGGAGCAAAGGGCTGCCAGAGCAACGGGAGAGAGTAAGTGGGGTGTGTCTGGGGGTGTGGTTATTATGAGAGGGTGTGTCCTTAGATCACGATGATAGTCTTGAATTGGGTCAGTGAGCATTATGCTGATTTTGAGGAAGATGATTCGTTTCTCGATTGGTTTGAAGAAGTTTTGATAGAAGAGGTACAATTAATGTACATGTACATATACATGTATATAATCTCTGTACTCTATAACATTAATACACATGTACATGTACATGTATGAATTTAATTGATTGATTTATTTATTTTTAGAGTAAGATTGGTGAGAAGAGGATTCTTGACGAGGCAAGGATATCTAATGCTAAATATCGAACTATTCAAATGGTACAGTTTATCTACATGTACACATGTACATTATAGCTGCATGTGTCTACTCTACACACATACATGTACATGTACATGTATACGTGCATGTAACTGTAACTGTCTTAACTGTCTTGTAGTAATTCATGTAAAAAAACTTGTTATTTTACAACTTTCATACATAATAGTTTGATTTTGTCTAGTCAACTATGCAGTATTTTTGTATTTCTCTACATGTATATTTATTTTATTTTCTGTACCAGGAGAGAGATGGCATTAATAGTCCATTGGATTTCTCAGTGGTCGGTGGGTGGGAGCTAAGACAACCGATATTTGTCTCTGAGATAGTTCCCAACTCGATTCCGGCACAAGAGGGACTTAAAGTCGGCGATCAAGTGAGCAATAAACCTGTTTAACCTGTTTATGGAGTTATTTGTACTAGATACTGTCAATCAATGATACTAAATGTGAAGGAAAAGAACTTAGAGAGGTAAGAGAAGAGAAGGAGAGAGAGGGAGGGGGAGAGAGTCAGAGAGAGGGTGGGAGGGGGAGAGAAAGAGGGAGAGAGAAAATTTGGAGAAAGCTACAATGTAAGAGAGTATAGTAGAAACTATAGAGACAGTGGTAAAATTGTGGTGTCATTGTTTTTGTATTGTTTTAGGTCTTGCAAATACTTCAAAAGAATTATAAACTAGAAATAGTTGTTAAATTCAGTTTACCAAGTAAGACAAAACCTTGTTAGTTTTGAAGCCATTTTTAAAACCTCTTCTCTACTCCTCCTCTTCTTTACAGAGTTTAAGCAGTTTATGCTTGAGCCCCAACATGTTGAAGTAAGTCAATAATACATTATCTACATTTACATTGTATAATGTAATAATGAATGATATAATATAAGATAGTTAGTTTTAACAAAAATCTTTTCTGTGAAGAATTGTTCATTTTTAAGAGCATCAATATGTGGTTTTTATAGCCATTTCCTTAAACGACCTTGTGCTCTACATGGTCCTTGGAATGTTCTTTTTGAATGCTCGTAACTCTCTAATTGATCTGTTATTAATTGAATTATCATTATTAGAACAATTACAGATAATTACAGTATAAACTGTGTGTGCAGTAATTACCTTGATGATGTCATAATGACTCATTGCCTTTATTGTTCTATTTTTAGATACAAAGATCCCACACAGTGTCAGTTCCTTCTCATTCCTTCATATCGAGAAGCAATTCGACTTCGGCCTCAACTGCTTTAAAGACCAACAAATCAGCATCATCCACTGGTAAGGAGTTATGCATGTACATTGTAGTATCATGTAGGGTTCACATAAAGCATGATGACTAAGTGGACTAAAATTACACATAAGGCTATAAGCATGTTTCAATATGGAGCAACTTTAAAAACTCATAAAAAATCCAATTTTGATTTGAATCAGCCCAAACTTTCTATGCAACATAAGTACATGTACATGTATTAGGAAAAAATATGAATATGGAAAATTCTCTCCTTTTTAATTATGGCAAAATCTGGCATTTACATATTCTATTGAGAATAAACATTAAAATTTTGATTGGCCACAATATACGCTGACCATGTGACTATCATGTGACTCCCTTCTTTCTCTTTCTCTTTCTCTCTCTAGCTCAATCAGATTCACCTAAAATAAAGAAAAGAGGACCAGTAAGTAAAATATTAAATTATTAAACATCTTTTCATCCTCCTCCTAATCCCTTCTATTTGCTCCTGCCCTCTCTCTCTCTGTTTAGGGATTTCTAAAGCCTATTTTTAAATCAGTTAGTAAATCGAGTATGGAGAAATTCAGATCAAGACTAAGGTAATTGAGGGTCACACACCTACAGACAGACCTACATGTACATGTACATGTACATGCAGCTGGAATATTGTACATGTATCAAAAGTATTTGAATTTTAATTATTATGCATGTACATGTACATGTACTATACATACTGAGGGAGGGCTCAGTTTTTAATTGATATTGCCTAATTGATATTGGCTAAATTGGCTAATTGTCTCTACATATATGTACATGTACATGTACATGTATTTTAATTGGTTTGCGTTTCTATGGATATAAACATGCCCTCCATTACAATGTACACTTTATTGCAGCTGTCGACAAACATTAAATGTACTGTAAATTAAACATAATGTGCACACCTCATTGAAAGGTTCACATTTAGTTTAACACAATTTAGACAAATATACATGCATTGTATATACTGTATATATGTACAGTATATCTACAATTCTACATTTATATGTAGTGTTATCGTATTTTTGTTATGTAAAAGTATGTGATATGCATACACGTGATTATCTGCATGAGCAGCTATAATAATAAATACAATTACATGTATGGTATGGTACAATTACTTGTATTTGTTATTCTAACAGACATCAACACAGTTCGACCCAGTCAGAGTCAAATACCGGCTCCGAGAGTCCCTCAGGTCCGCTGAAGGCTCGTAAGAAACTCGGGGCTCGTAAAGCCTCAGAAGAGAATCTCTTAGACGACGGCGGGTCATCGTCTGGTAAAGTATTGCGACCGGCTTCATCTGCTGAAGACTTACACACACTAAATACTCATAATTCACCAAAGGTACTTTATACTCTAGAGTGAAGCCGCCCGCATGTACAGTGAAACCATGCAACATGACTGTCCTCCTACTTGTATTTCCTCTTTTTAGTATTATATTAAAATTAGCCTCATTTTAGTAGTATAGTGGCTAATCTTACACTACTACATTGTATTACTATTTGTATATCTATATTTCCTTTTTTTTCTAATTTACATGTATACATGCTATTCACTATTATTAGGTAAGGCGACATGGCGGCAGTGGGAGACACAGTAGGACACATGTTGTTGACTCTGTTGTCAAGCTGTATGCTCTGGATCACTCTGTCAAGTATCTGGACATTACCCCTGTAAGAGATAGGGATTCGTAATTTTATGGGCAGTGGCTCTTAATTTTGTTATTGTGGTTTTAAATTTGCTTCAAAATATTGTGTACAGAGACTTTGGCCAAATTTTATCAAAAATGACTAGGAGAGAATTCTGCATTTTTAGAAATTTTTCTGATGCGTCTACATGTTCTTATGTTGTGTAGAAAGTTTGAGTTTATTCCAATCAAAATTAGATTTTTTTACGAATTTTTAAAGTTACTCCAAAATCGGATCAAAGTCCCTGTACTATAGTACAGGGTTATTGGCCAAATTTTACCAAAAATGACTAGGAGAGAATTCTGCATTTTTATAATTTTTCCTGATGCGTATAGATGTTCTTATGTTGTGTAGAAAGTTTGAGCTTATTCCAATCAAAATTAGATTTTTTACGAATTTTTAAATTTGCTCCAAAATTGAGCCAAATTCCCTGTACTATAGTACAGGGTTATTGGCCAAATTTTACCAAAAATGACTAGGAGAGAATTCTGCATTTTTATCATTTTTCCTGATGCATATAGATGTTCTTATGTTGTGTAGAAAGTTTGAGCTTATTCCAATCAAAATTAGATTTTTTTACGAATTTTTAAAGTTGCTCTAAAATTGAGCCAAAGTCCCTGTACTATAGTACAGGGTTATTGGCCAAATTTTGCCAAAAATGACTAGGAGAGAATTCTGCATTTTTATATTTTTTTTCTGATGCGTATACATGTTCTTATGTTGTGTACAAAGTTTGAGCTTATTCCAATCAAAATTGGATTTTTTATGAATTTCCAAAATTTGGGCCCAAGTCTTTGCTATACTATAGTGCAGGATTTCTGGCCAAATTTCATCAAAAATGGCTAGAAGAGAGCTCTTCATGATAGTGTTGGATGTTTAAATTGTACATGTACATTATAAATTGAAATGTCATGTAGGATTGCACATATACTGTACATACTTTATTCCATTAATTAATACAATATTGATTTTTCCAGGCTACTACCGTAGCTGAGATCATAGAGAGAGGAGTGAAGGATTTCTATCCCGACCGTTTCGTTCCTTCTCCTTCAGAGTAAGTTCGCACCTTGTCTCCTTGGCAACGTTAATATGCTCCTCCCACTTTTAGTGAGTTCTGTATATGTATGGTGACAGTCCAGAGTCGCAGTGGCCCCATTAAGAACTCTGTATTACCAGGCCATCTCACTGACTTAGCTAATTTCATTGGACTTGGAAGCAGGTGCATATTAATACCCTATGTATTGTACATGTGGCTGTAGGTTGTATTTGTTATTGTGTTCGGTATACGGAAATTGTCAGTTGTATTGTCAATTGAATTTAGTTACTCTATTTATGTACAAGTACATGTGCACATATGATGTCTAGTCTCAGTTCAGAAATGCTCTTTTTATCATTTTTAATCAGCTTCAAACTTTTACATGCAATCACATGTAGGACATATTGTTTTGTATCAGTAAATTTAACAATTTTGAAGCTACATACATGTATATGTATTGTAAGCCCTGAAATTATTAATGACAATAATTGTCCAAGGCACTTCTTGAAGACCTCTGATCTATCATGGGTGTTGGATAGATTTTGATTTAAAAAAAATGTATTTCTATGTGTATGCTATTAGATATTACTTGAAGGAGAGAGCATATCATGGTACACTAGTGCAAGATGAAGAGGCTGAACGTATTGTAAAGGAAAGTCGTCAATGGGAGCTTATTTATAACCTTAAGGCAATGCAAGTGGCTGAAGAACTTACTAGAAGAGTAAGAGAGAGAGAGAGAGGAAGAGAGAGAGGGGGAAGAGAGAGAGAGGAAGAGAGAGAGGGGGAAGAGAGAGAGAGGAAGAGAGAGAGAGGAAGGGGAGGAAAAGAGAGAGAGAGAGGGGAAGAGGAGGAGGGAAGAGAAAGACATAAGAATAAGGGTGATGGATTGTGAGGGTATTTATGAGTCTATTTATATTTTTGTATTGTACAGGATTCCAGTGTGTTTAGCAGCATTTTCCCATCAGAGTTCATTTCCGACTTATGGAAGAGTCCTGACAAAGCAGCAAGAAGACATCTCATTGAGTTTGAAGAAGTACGAGAGAGAGAGAGAGAAAGGGAGAGAGAGAGTGTGTTGGGAAGAAGATAGAAAGGGAGAAGATTGTTAGACTGTGTTTACATCTTAATGTGAATTGTCATTATAATTGTTCTTAGATACCAAATGATGAGATGTATTGGGTTATAACAACAATAGTCTCTGAACCAAGTGCTACCAATAGATCGAAAATAATCAAACACTTCATAAAGATAGCAAGTAAGTCAATATTAATAAGTTTCATTGATTTGAATGCCTTTAATTATCAATTTTTACTTTGTTCCTTTCTTTCTCTCTTTCAGAATGTTGTAAAACTTTAAAGAATTATAATACGATGTTTCACTTGTTAAGGTAAGCTAGAGCTTTAAGTCATGTGACCCAACCTCATGTGACCCAACCTCATGTGATCCTCTTCTCATTCCCATACATACATCACATACAGTGGTCTCAATCACGGACTAGTACAGAGACTCAGATCATCATGGGAGAAAGTGCCGCACAGATACAAGAAAACAATGGAGGTTTGTATGAACAAGATATAGCGCATCCAAATTGATATACATTACATATATGTACATGTACATGTAATGTACATGTATATGTTATTGTTAGCCCTTCAACCTTTTTGTTGATTACTTTGTTTCACTATAATTACATGTACCATGCAGTGTATATGATGTAAAATGTACACTACATCTGTTTAGATTTATTTCTGTATATTTGTGTTTATACCAATGTCTTTTATATAGGATTTGGGTTCTTTCATGAATCCCTTTCACAATATGGTGAAATACCGTGAGCTACAGCGACAGACTCAGCCTCCTCTGATACCATTCTTCCCCATCATCAAGAAAGACCTCACCTTCCTCTTTGATGGTAACGACACCATTGTCAGCGGGTTGATTAACTTTGAGAAACTGAGGATGCTCTCAAGGCAAATTAGGATTGTTAAAGGATTCTGTACAGCTACCATTGAGGTATGAGACAAAGACTATTCATTGCTATTCTTTTTACCCTCTCATCTTTCATTCTCTCTTACCTCTCCCGTCCTTTCTCTTTACCTCTCAGCCAACGCCCCCTGAGGTTGATTTGAGTCAGTTAGGTATATACAATAGGACCATTGGGTCTCTTCATGGGTCTTTACGTTGGAAACAGCGGAGTCCAACAAACACCGTCTCACTGACCGAGAATGCACTCAAGCGAGTATACATGCATGTAAGGTCACATGACTGTCACATGAATAGATCAAAACGATCTATTTATTCTTTTTTTTTCAGAGTCGATTGTCAAAAATGGTGAGCAAACACTTGTCACAAAAGTACGTGCTTCAGGATGAAAACTACTTGGAGCAAATTGTGGACAGTCAAGAGAAATGTAAGTAGCACATGTAGAGTGTATGTATGACTCATGATGTACTACTTGTTAGTGGAAATTAGCTTTTGATGTAATAATTGTATGTTCAAAAACTTACCAATAGCAATCCATTTACCACATAATCCATGTACAATGTACATGCGTATTTTTATTGTAGTATCAAATGTTAACAAACGTACACCATCCAGCCCAATGAAGGGAAAGAAATCTCTAGTAGTAGAATCTAAGCATCGTAAGTTATTTACTCAACTGTATGTATGTATCTGCATACAAGAGTTATGTATATGCGTAATTGCATTTTATTCATTTTTATAAAACTTTTAGGCAGTGCTAATATATCGCCATCGCCAACTGCAAACTCTCTTGGATCAGGTAAGTATTTACATAATGATGCACCATGTACATGTACATGTACTGTACATGCTACTGACCCACTGTATGTGCAGTAAAAGTAAATTATGGTTTTTTAATGCTATAGATATATCTGCCCACCAAAGTATTGATCTTTGTCCTACAAGCTCTTCTCCTGCCACCATTAGTATACCTGGTAAGTATTTAATGTACTAAGTATAGTTATTCCTTATTAATACTATCTCTTTATTATAAGTAGCTACTGCATCATTGAATCCATCTATGCCTCTTGATGTTGATGCTGATTATTCACCTCGATCGCCTTCTATGAATTGTAAGTGTGACATTATGCATGTAAATGTGTAGCAGTCCATTGTATGTGAGTTGCTACTTGTCTATTGTTGTATTTATTTATTTTATTGCATCTACAGCATTCACTAGTACAAGCAGTGCTCCTATGATATCCAAAAAAGACTGACAATGACCCATATGTTTGAGGTTATATAAACTATCAATTTTCAATTTTGTAGTTACTGTATTATTATTATTATTGTTGTTGTTGTTGTTATTATTATTATTTTCCTTTTTTGTGTGTTGACGTTATCAGCATCTTGTCGCTTCTGTTTCTATTTTTATTATTGTCAGAATTTACACTTGATTATTTTGCTTTGTGATACAACTGTAATGTACTGATTGAAGACCAGCAGTTGTAATAGATATTTAGTTGTAGAAGGATCAAATTTCAGATGCCTGCATGTGATGAGCATGTTCACAGATATGACTTGATGATCATGGCAAAGGTGCATTCATGATTTTATAGTCACCAAATCCATCCCTTAGAAATTACTTAATATTATTCATTATTATGAATTCATAAAATAAAAGTATTTATTAGTTCACAAGAAGTACTATCAGTGTTTTATATAAAACTGCTGTCTTATTGTCTAATGATACAAGTAAACCTACTATGGATGAACATGGCAAAACAAGTGTGTTAGGTTACAAGAGAAGCAGAAAAACAAAAAAAGTAATTATTTTTATATGTATAGATCTAAATACATGCATAGCAAAAGATGCAGCATATGTAGACATTTTGCTTAGAAGTATTTTAGTTTCAGGTCTTTTTGTTTAGGGTGTAGAAGATGAAAAGGGGTACAAAAAAAAGAAATCGATATGGAAAAAGTCATGGAAGCCTGCACCAATAGACAGTCATGGAAAAGTATTTGGTATTTCAGAGACAAGTAGCAGTGATGACATCAAGGCACAATGCAAAACGCAAACACAGGAACAGGAACGTAGACCTAGCCGTCGACAGTCTGGTATACTAACTGGTGTAGCAATACCTAAAATTGGTAGCTCTGCAATCGACACTGAGCAAATCTGGCAGTCAATTTATGCACAATTTGATGAGCCACAACAGCCATTGGCTTCTATTGAAGACTCAATCCAAGAGCGAATCAGTGATTCTGAGCACGAAGTTATTGAAGCCACAGTGCATAACTCAACTTCTCCTACTCGAGCGTCATCTAATAGGTCGTCAAAATCAAGTCTGTATGATGTAAAAGAAAATAAAGGGAGAGGTGAAGGAGATATTCCAATGTTATTGTCATACACTGCTGATGATTTTACCCCTACAGCTACCGGAGTAGCTGTAGCTACTTCAATAGATGATGACTTGGACACTGGAAGCTCAGAAGAAGAGGAAGAGGATGAAGAAGAAGAAGAGGATGAAGAGGAGGAGGAGGATGAAGAAGAGGAAGAGAATGAAGAGGAAGAGAATCAAGAAGAGGAGGGGGATGAAACAGAGGAAGAAGATGAAAAAGAGGAAGAGGTAGTCTGGCCCCAGACTAAGGAAAAGGATGAAAAGAAGGAAGAGAATGAAGAAGTGGATCAAAATTCAATGGATGAAAAACAAAAGGAAACACTTAGAATTAAAGAAAATAGGTCAGATACTAGTGACAGTGAAGATGAGACAACAGCTCTAAGTATCACAAATGATTCCGCCACTCCATCTTTTATAAAGAATGAAGTAGTTGAAGGTGATGATTTAATGGATATAGATCTAGATCTATTAAATCAAATTGACAGTCTTTTAGATCTACTTTCAAATGACAATGAGAATTATACAAGTGACGATAAAGGTGGCGACAAAGACGAAGATGAAAAAGTGGGGAACAATGAACTAGAAAACAAAGAAGCAGAAGAAGTAGAGGAAGCAGAGAGTGTACACAAAGAGGATCAAAGGGTAAATGAGGAAAATTTGGACTCTAGTAACAGCGTAGCTACATATGATAGCAAATCTGAGAGAAAACAAAATGTTGAAAACAATGTTGAACTTTGTATTAAAGTTTCATCTAACTGTGAAGCAAAAGATATTCCTCAAGAAAGAGGTTCTGAAACTTTAGTGGGTGCTGCCATTACTGAAAGTTTTCCCAGCAGTCTCAATGGTGACGAAACTAGAGTCACCTCTCATCATGACTTCACCACCACATCTCAAACCGATGTAGCATTTTCTAAAAAAGAATCTTCAAGCATCAACTCAAATGAAAATTTTCTGTATTTCAGTGCAGAGATTGAGCCGCTTGATAATGAATCTTTGGAAGAATTAGAGCTACAAACAAAACCAGAATCTACTTCAATGAATCAAGACAAAGAGATGACAACAATGCTTGCATCAACAAGTTGCAGTCTAGAGGATACAGATGCTGTAGTAGAAAAAGAAGTGCAATCATCAAACTCTAGTGAGCAAAAGCATATACCATTGGATAATAGCCTATCAAAAGTAGAAGAGAAGCATCAAACTGTACAGGCCACAACAGTGATAGATCTACACATGGAAGCACAGAATGCAATTTTCGTGGTGGCTAGTGGATCAACTAGTCAACAGTTTAATATCCAATCCCCCACTACAGTTAACTTTCAGAACAAGTACCCCTTATCATCAGAAGTAGCAGCAATTCCAAATGCATTATCTCAAGTACAGGATGTTTACTGTCCTCCCCAAACACAGGTGCCAGTTCAAAGAGTAGGTGCTCTAGCAGCTCAACCACAAGAAAGTGTACAGCCAGAAACTGATTGTGCTGTTCCTTCTCAGTTAGAGGGTATATCTGGATCTAGTAGCTCAAAATGTAATAAGCAACCAAATCTGCTGCAACTTCAAGGCACTGAAGCTTCACAAGTAGGTAAACCTCATTCTCCAGTTTTGGATTCTCAAGATTTAAAAATAGATGAAGCACAAGCAGCTAGACAAAGCATTCCATCTTTAACACAACCAACTCAAAGCTCAGCAGCAAACCGAAATTCTTCACCAGAGAATCCAGCTTTCACCATTGAGCCATGGATGCGTGATTCATATGTATATATCTACAATGATTTTAAAAAAGAAATCGATGAGTCTGATGATGGTACCAAAGAAGTAACCAAAAGCAGAAAATGCATGAGCCTTTGCTGTCAATCATACAAAATGAATCCTAAAGTATATATGCCAAAGAAATCGAATACTTCAAGGCCACCAAAAGCAACAAAGAGTCAAAATAAATCAGAAGATAAAGAAAACCTTATAGATGACAGTTATGACCCTGAAGCTAATGAGCAGAAAAAAGATGCCGATAGCTTTACAGCTAACTATGGTACAAATGAGACAGATAAACTTGTTAGAGTAGGAGCTAAAGCAATTTTATACAACACAACATATAACCTCTTCACTAACTCTCCTCTTGGAAACACAGTCAGAGATGGTGCAGTTTATGCTGGCTTTGGTTTTGCACTGATCATGCTTATACTTTCTATCACTTTCTTTGTGCAAGATTTACTAGCAGATAAATGCACAGACCAAGAAATGACACCTTGTTCAAAAAAAGTAAATGGGCTTGGATTGTCAGAAGTTTTCTTCAGCGTGTTTGGATTTATATTTACATTATATGATACTATAACTCATACAAAACAGAGGTGGTTTTGTAAAACATGTAAAGAGTGGGCAGAATGGAAAAACAGTGAAGTTTCTGCTAACCTCACACGAAAAAAAGTAAAAAAGGAAAAAGAAGTACAGCCTCAAACACAAGATGACAATAACCAGCAATGCTGTACCTGTTGCCAAGGGAAGACACGAAGAATAATGGATATAGCTCGACTCCTGATAATGGATTCGCTTTTCTTCTACCCATGTCTATTAATTTCTTTTTTCCAACTTATTGCTGAAATTGAACTTAACGGAAAGGCAAGTCCTGTTACTATATTACTGCTAATAGTGGGATCAATAGGTGATGTCATATCAGTATATGTAGTCAGGCTCTTTATACTGTTTGGATCAATTTTTACACTGGCAAAACTACGAAATATCAGTGGAAGCAACAAAAAGATCATTCAAACAGCATTGTTTCAATTTATGTTCGTTTTGTATTCAGGAGGAATCATGCTGGTACAAATAATGATGATTATTACAATTGGGTATACATTTCAGTATGAAGTTGCACAACATTGCACGAAATCTGGTAGATCTGAGTCTAGTGTAAATTCCCCAACAATGGATTCAACAATAGATTCAACAATGGATTCAACAATAGATTCAACAATGGATTCAACAATGGGTTCAACAATGATTGAGTGTAAATCCTTGGAGCAAAAATGGCATAATATTGACTACAATGTTTCAGCAAGATTAGTTTATATGATTTTAATTGGATTTTTACTACCTATAATTGCTAGTCTCATGTTCTTTGTTGTTCACAAGTTTTGGACGTACAAGCTGCCATTGGATGTTGTTTTCGATGTAATTGAATTAACAACAAAACAAAGAGGTCTAATTGACTTTACTTATGATGTAAAAGAAACAGCATCAGAAGTAAAACAAACGATGGGTGCAGTACACAAATACTGGCGAGATTCAAATATCGATGAACAGACAAAGAAATACAGATCAGTTAGGTTCATGGACCAATTTCTCCATCCATTTACGAGTCCTCTTCACGTAATTCTGTCGTTCATTTACATGGCTCTTTTGATTGCTTTTGCTGCTTGCAGTCAACCATGGACAGGCGGCTTGACTGCTTTTAAAATATTCGCCATTCTTTTTACAGGAGTTGTCAACATATATGCTGCGTCTATTTTCCTCTTTTGGTTGATAGTAATAATTGTTGTTTTGATGATCACTGTGACTATTATTACATTATACTGTTTAATATTTGTTTGTGGTTCATCATCAAGTAGCAGCAGGTCAAGATATTACTACTAGAACACATTAAGCTTCATTTATTTTATATTGTAGAACTAGATCTAATTCTATAGTAATTAACTTTTAGCTCTAGATAGTTAGAGCTATATGGCTGCTATTATTTTGTTATTTTTAGTGTATTTTTCTTTGTAATAAATTTATACTTT
>NW_003546329.1:15325-18060 GCF_000090795.2 Amphimedon queenslandica | reverse complement strand
TCGAGAGCTGCAGATCTGAGCATGCGCGACCACACCCAAATTTTGGAGCACATGGCAAGCTTCTTTAATTAACAAAATGGCGGCATGCAGCTAAGATGGCTCGATCCAGCAGTCACAGTATCACTTTTTCCTCACTTGAAGAATGATCTAATGGGACATGGACCTGCGCATAGACTGTTGGAGTAGATTGGTGTAAGAATTATCCTTGTAGCACCAACCAATACTGAGATACACACCGACAACTGGATTGACAGGACTTCTGACTTGATGATGATGATGATGAAGATGAAAAAAGGTGGCTGAACAAAATGGCCGGTTCGCCGATTTTTGGATTTTCTCTTAGACAAGGTCTAGAGCCACGCTAGTGGTACCAATGGAGTCCTCTGGTCAAGATGAGGTCCTCTAAGAAGTCTGGTAAGCATAGGAGCTCGTTTTCCTGGTATAGCAAGGCTGCAAAAGTCGTGGCAGCCATTTTGTTTGGGGGTGAATCCTACTTAGTAACGCTACCGCGTTACTAATAGTACAGGGACTTTGGCCCTATTTTTGAGCAACTTTGAAAATCTTTAAAAAATCCAAATTTAATCAGAATCTGCTCAAACTTTTCAAACAACATTAAAACATGAATATGTATTAGAAAAAATTATAAAAATGAAGAACTCTCACAATTTTATTTTTGGCAAAGTTCGGCTAAAGACCCTGTACTAAAGTGCAGGGACTTTGGCCTGATTCTTAGGTAAATTTATTCAAACTAGTTATATGCATCAGGAAATGTAATGAAGTCTGTTTCATGAAACTGAACATACTATTACAAATTACTATTATCCCATGTACGTCTGATCAATTTGCATGCTTATAGCATATACACAAAATCAAATCACAAACGTAACCAGCAAGCATAATAAAGTATTAGCATGTACCTCTTCATCTCTTTCATAATCTTCAATAACTTCGCCTTTGAAAATAAAGAACAATAAATAATAATATGTACTGATGTACTAACTTTTATGTATATCTGTTTCTTTAGCATCCCATTGATCATTAATACCAGAAACATCAGTAGATACTACTCTTCCCTTTATAATAATAATAATGACAATAATAATAATGATGATGATGATAAGGGTGCTCTTGTAGCTCTTACCTCCATTAGGTTCAATACAGAATGACATTGTTTGAGATACTGTGTCTGATGAGTAACCAGTAATACACACTTATCCACTAACAGCCCACGAATACACCTTTAATAAAACAAAGAAAAACTTATATAAAGTAGGGTGTAGTTCCCCCCTCCATTATCCACATCCTTGTAAAGTGCCTTTATGTATCATACTTTTCAAATATATGTCTACTGACAGCAGAGTCCACAGCACTCAATGGATCATCAAGGAGGTATATGTCAGCCTTTCTATAGACAGCTCTTGCTAAATTGACTCGTGCCTTTTGACCACCACTGAGTGTCACTCCTCTCTCTCCCACTAGTGTCATATCACCATTCTCCAATAATGATATATCCTATAACAAATAAAATAATATTCAAAATTAATATAAAATGAGTGCTACTTTTTCAAGTGCACAAGCATCTATCACAGTCCTATACCATTCCTCTTCATATGGTAATCCGAACAGTATATTCTCCCTAAGACTGGTTGAGAATATACATGCCTCTTGACTAGCATATGCTACTGATCCTCTCACTGATACTCTACCACTTAATGCTGGTAGCTCCTTCAATACACACTGGAATAATGTGGACTGTAATGGGGATGAATGATACAATAAATGATAATAATAAATCTGGTTTTACTTTTCCTGCTCCAACTGGTCCAACAATTGCAAGCAATGAGTGTGTCTATAGTAAAATAAAATTATTATTATTATATTAAGTCATTTTTGCAATTCACAAATTTTACCTTGTCAACATTGAAAGACACATCAGACAGTGTCGGTTTGTCATTATCCATTGACCATGAAGCAGTCAAGTGTTCCACAGTAACTCCTACATCATCATCATCACTAATCCCAACAGTCATGGGATCATATCTTTTACACAACTCATCAGTGTCTTTGAACAGTTCCTCCAATGATAGAAAATCCTATATGAATCATTCAAATTTAATCCGCTCAAAAATTTGTAAATCTTACTTTAATTCTTTTGTATCCAACGTGCGATTCTAAAATGAAACAGAGTCCTTCCACAAAGTGCACTATGGTGTATCTGAGGAATACAATATGAGACAATGTACTGAACACTACTGCAGGAGTGAGTGTCCCACCAAACCAGGCAAATAAGGAGAACACTACACACGAGATGACAGTACCAATCCTCATTGCTAATACTGAGTTCATTCGACTGATGACAGCACCCAATAGTACAAGCCACATCTCCCGCCTGTGAACAATAAAAATAATAAAACATTTAAAATGAAATAAGTACAAAAAGATCCCACAATGCCCATATACATACACACATAATACAATATATACAAGTCTGAGATAGCACACACAGTGCTTCAGTATGTACTATTGTATGTGTATCATACCTTCTTATTCTTGCTATTAGTCTACTGAAAGCATATTCCCAGCCGTACATTTTAATGACTCTAATTCCACTGATGACTTCATTCATCACTTTAACTCTATTATCAGTTACTCTAGCTGCTTTAAACCTATAAATATATTTAAAAAATAAAATACACTACTAAAATTACCTTAGCCTTGAGTAAAAGTAATTAGAA
>NW_003546329.1:12850-15315 GCF_000090795.2 Amphimedon queenslandica | reverse complement strand
TAGGACAGAGCACTGTGACCTTTAACATAATAAAATATAAGTTTATTAATTGCTTTTAATAAATAGTACAGCATACCAGTCAGCTACCCACCAATCTGTAGCAACAACGTTTGCCTAATGAAATGAATAATAATGATAATACACACATTAATGTGCATTAATATTTTACTTCAGATATGAATAAGAGTGCAATACATATTAATGTGAATACATATCCACCTCCAGCTTTGAAATAATTAACGTATGTCTTGATGGAGACGATTCCATGTGAACGTTCCTCTCCTACTTCCTTATTAGTCCCTTCATTGATTTCCTGCTAATAGAAATAAATTATAAATATTATCAGTTGGCTATTAAGTCTCAATACAAATAGAAAAAGCTATTAAATTAATTAATTTGGTCATTAAAATGAACTAGAGAGTGCCATGTCTCTTTGTCATATTACTCTCAATTTTTATTACATTTTCTGATACATATTGATGTCCTTATGCTATGTAGAAAGTTTGAGTTGTTTCTGAAAATTGGGTTGTATTTAAAAACTCTTTCATACAATTTTTGAAAAATTAATTCGTAAAAAATCTAAATTGAATCAGAATCTGCTCAAACTTCTTAAACAACATAAAAACATGAATATGTATTAGAAAAAAATATAAAAATAAAAAATCATAACTTTTAAATTTTCGGCAAAATTTGGCCTAAGACCCTGTACTATCTTACTTCTAAACCTAGTAATTTCTGTGTTGTGTTTATTTTGTTAAAGATGTTTGTTAAGGGCTTAGTTCCCTCATGTAATGTACTATAGTACAGGGACTTTGGCCCAATTTTTGAGCAACTTTGAAAATTCTTAAAAAATTCAAATTTAATCAGAATCTGCTCAAACTTCTTAAACAACATAAAAACATGAATATGTATTTTTAAAAATTATAAAAATTAAAAATTCTCACTTTTCAATTTTCGGCAAAATTTGGCCTAAGACCCTGTACTATAGTACAGGGACTTTGGCCCGATTTTTGAGCAACTTTGAAAATTCTTTAAAAATTCAAATTTAATCAGAATTTGCTCAAACTTCTTAAACAACATCAAAACATGTATATGTATTTTTAAAAATTATAAAAATGAAGAACTCTCACCATTTTATTTTGGTGAAATTAGGCCAAAGACCCTGTACTACAATGCAAGGACTTTGGCCTGATTTTCGGGTAAATTTATTCAAACTAGTTATATGCATCAGGAAATGTAATGAAGTCTGTTTCATGAAACTGAACATACTACTACAAATTACTATTATCCCATGTACGTCTGATCAATTTGCATGCTTATAGCATATACACAAAATCAAATCACAAATGTAACCATCAAGCACAATAAAGTATTAGCATGTACCTCTTCATCTCTTTCATAATCTTCAATAACTTTACCTTTGAAAATAAAGAACAATAAATAATATTCTACCATGCCACCTTGCAATTGACCAATGAAATTGCAGTATTGGAGGTCAATTATTTTTCATATTAACCTAGCTCGTAAAAATATAAACCTATCTCGTTAAATAATTAATTGAAGATTATAATAATTATGTTGAATAATTGTTATGATTATGTCTTTAGTGTCTTTCTCTAGTTCCCTTTTTTAGGCTATTCCTTCGTCATCTTGATACAGACGTTATTACAATTAGTTATATTGAGGGTGAATGGTGTTTTGGAATAAATTTCAGTACATTCTTCACTGATACATGTATCTAATTCAATTTTCCTTTTCTTAGATGGCCCATTTTCGTTGTTGAGAATATCTGAAATTTCTCTGTTTTGATCATCTGCAATCCTTTTGTAAGCTCGAACTCCATCTATACTTCTGTGGCCAGTTCGCTTCATGATAAGTTGCTCATCTACTCCTGCATGGAAGAGCCTAGTTGCAGCAGTGACCCTCAACGAGTGATTTGTCTTGAAGCCTTTGATGCCAGACATGCTGCATAATCGAGATACCGTCTTTCCCAAAGTGTTGTGTCCTATGGGTACACCAGAAAACCATATGTCATCCTTCTTCTTTTTTAGTGGTGGGAGATAAAACGAATCGCTGGTACGTTTTGATGCTGGAGGGCAATGTGAGACATAGATTTGATAAAATCTCACGAAACATCGTTCAGGATTGTTTTTATTTTCACTGTGCTCAACTACTTTGGGTTCAATTTTCCTGTGCTTTAGTCCTCCAGGGTTATTCTTTGATGTGTTTTCAAAATATCGCAAAACTTTCAAGCCATCTCTCTCTATAATCTCTAGCTGCGAAAAACTCAAATCACGGTGCTCTTGCCCACTCCTCAAAGCGAAATAATAGCCACACATGTATACCATTGTGTCTACTAACGATTGTGGAGATGAATCTCCTAGAACCCCATTTGACCACATAAGGTCTTCCTCTCTCTTGTCTATTGGCTCTGCTCTCTTAACTGCAACTCCCATTCCTTTAGC
>NW_003546329.1:10735-12802 GCF_000090795.2 Amphimedon queenslandica | reverse complement strand
CAACTCCCATTCCTTTAGCTTTTAATCGCTTCATTTCCCCATCAAGCACTCTTCTAAATGTGTCAAACTCAGGTTGTGTATAGAAATTGATAGAAGGTAAATATAACCTTACATGCCTCATGATACCACTTGCAATTTGATAGAGACTGTTGGGTGGGTACTCTGCACCATCTTTACGACGTACTTCCAGTATGAACTTGCACATCCAGTCATTTAGAGTGGGTGCATTCAGCAAAAGATTTGGCATAGCAGGAGGATGCGCAACTCCTCGATTCTTTCTATTTTGCTGCCATTCCTTCCATAGATTCAAAGTCCAACGAGTCGCTTGCTCTGTTGTCTTAGGTACAGATTTTTTTGCTGCTTTATCAACAGCGTCATCGTTGATAGGAGCTAAAAATCGATTGGGCGGAGTGCTTGTAGAGGGCTGGCCTGAGGTGGGGCTACCGCTAGAGGTATACGAGGGACAAAGAGGGAGAGGCTCGAGCTCACACTTCTTTGCCATTTTTGTCGGTGCTTTTTACAAAATGAGCTTAGTTGTCAAGGGACACACTTTTATAGTGCTCTTAAAAGATGCACAAGCTACTAAGGAAACCTATTCTTCTGCAACATGATTGGTCATTGCAAGTTGTCATGGTAGAAGTTGGTTATACACCTCGATCTCGGTTTCTATGGCATTTATTAACCTCGCGACTGCGTCGCTCGGTTAATAAATCCCATAGAAACCTCGACCTCGGTGTATAACCTATACATATGTACTGATGTACTAACTTTCTTGTACATCCATTCCTTTAGCATCCCATTGATCATTAATACCAGAAATATCAGTAGATACCACTCTTCCCTTTATAATAATAATAATGATGATGATAATGAGGGTGCTCTTGTAACTCTTACTTCCATTAGGTTCAATACAGAATGACATTGTTTGAGATACTGTGTCTGATGAGTAACCAGTAATACACACTTATCCACTAACAGCCCACGAATACACCTTTAATAAAACAAAGAAAAACTTATATAAAGTAGGGTGTAGTTCCCCCCTCCATTATCCACATCCTTGTAAAGTGCCTTTATGTATCATACTTTTCAAATATATGTCTACTGACAGCAGAGTCCACAGCACTCAAAGGATCATCAAGGAGGTATATGTCAGCCTTTCTATAGACAGCTCTTGCTAGATTGACTCGTGCCTTCTGACCACCACTGAGTGTCACTCCTCTCTCTCCCACTAGCGTCATATCACCATTCTCCAATAATGATATCTCCTATAACAAATAAAATAATCAAAATTAATATAAAATGAGTGCTACCTTTTCAAGTGCACAAGCATCTATCACAGTCCTATACCATTCCTCTTCATATGGTAAACCAAACAGTATATTCTCCCTAAGACTGGTTGAGAATATACATGCCTCTTGACTAGCATATGCTACTGATCCTCTCACTGATACTCTACCACTTAATGCTGGTAGCTCCTTCAATATACACTGGAGCAATGTGGACTATAATGGGAATGAATGATACAATAACTGATAATATTATTAATACTTTTCCTGCTCCAACTGGTCCAACAATAGCAAGCAATGAGTGTGTCTTTAGTAAAATAAAATTAAGTTCATTTTTGCAATTCACAAATTTAACCTTGTCAACATTGAAAGACACATCAGACAGTGTTGGTTTGTCATTATCCATTGACCATGAAGCAGTCAAGTGCTCCACAGTAACTCCTACATCATCATCATCACCAATCCCAACAGTCATGGGATCATATCTTTTACACAACTCATCAGTGTCTTTGAACAGTTCCTCCAATGATAGAAAATCCTATATGAATCATTTAAATTTAATCCGCCCAAAAATTTGTAAATCTTACTTTAATTCTTTTGTATCCAACATGCGATTCTAAAATGAAACAGAGTCCTTCCACAAAGTGCACTATGGTGTATCTGAGGAATACAATATGAGACAATGTACTGAACACTACTGCAGGAGTGAGTGTGCCACCAAACCATGCAAATAGTGAGAACACTACACACGAGACTACAGTACCAATCCTCATTGCTAATA
>NW_003546329.1:2226-7178 GCF_000090795.2 Amphimedon queenslandica | reverse complement strand
CCAGGTTGACAATCACACACATAGCTACCATTAGTATTGTAACAGTTGTGATCACAAAGATGAGTACCATTGAGACACTCATTGATATCTAACAAAAGATAACAGCAAAAATTATTATCATTGTTAAAAGCATTGTACCATCACAATCTTGTCCAATAGATTGATATCCAGCATTACAGGAGCAGTTATAGCTTCCTGGTGTATTAACACATACCTGACTGCATCCTCCATTGAGTGTTAAACACTCATTAGTATCTAAAAAAGAATAAAATGACTAACTAATAATTTATATTTTGATATTTTTGATTACCAGAACAAGCTTTCTGGTCACTCATTAAATGATATCCAGAAGTACAGTAGCACAAGTATGATCCATTGGTATTGACACAGTTTTGATAACATCCACTGATACCAAGAGAACACTCATCAACATCTATAAAAGTCCCCTATCATATGAACATTATTAATATTCTAATTTACCATCACAATGATGATGATCAGTATTGAGGGTATAATTATTGTTACATGAGCAATAATAGCTACCAATGGTATTATGACAGCTCTGTTCACATTCTCCATTATTAGTGCTACACTCATTGATATCTAATTGAATTGATTCGATCAATCAAAATTATAGCAACATATTTTTACCTATACAATTATGATCATCAGTATTTAAATTAAAGCCATTGTTACATGAACAACTGTAACTTCCAGCATTGTTATGACAATTTTGTTCACATCCGCCATTATACATAGTACATTCATTTATATCTGTTTGAATTATATAATACTAATAATTATCATGTATACTCTAACCATGACAAAATTTATCTGATAATAGTTGGTATCCTGATGTACAATAACAAGCAAAACTTCCTTCGGTATTGATACATGTTTGTTCACATCCTCCATTATCAGTGATAGTACACTCATTGATATCATTACAAGTGTGATTATCATTACTGAGCTGATAACCATCATCACAAGTACATGTATAACTACCATTAGTATTGATACAAATTTGAGAACATCCAGACACCCTATCGGCACACTCATCAACATCTAAAAAATAAAATAATAATTAATGTTAGCACCAGACCTGAAGTATAAATGTAATTGCAATTGAGGCTTAAGCCTGAACAGAATGCAATTGGAATTTAAGGTGTGTAATTAAATGTGCAATTGTAATTGCATGAGGTTTTGCTCATGCAGGTATGGTTGGCACCCAAAAAGTGAAAGCCCCAAGTTATGCAATAATGGCTAGAGACTTTAGTGGTACTCAATAGTATTTGTCTTAAGGCTGGTTCACAATATTACGCTAGTCCTGACGTTGCGTTGACACTGGAATTGAATCTGGTTCAATTCCAGTGGAAAGCATGCATCAAAAGGTCAAATTGTCCACACTTTTGATTAAAAATTGACGGTACATTGGCCTAGCATTATATTGTGAATCAGGCTTTATAGTCACTAAACAATGCATGGGCTGGTGTAAGTATCATGTCCCTATAATGAAATATATCATCATTACCTTCACATGAATGGTTATAGCTAACATAGTAACCTTTATCACAGCTACAGTAATATGAACCATTAGTATTGGTACAGTACACTTCACATCCTCCATTGCCGTCCTCACATTCATCAATATCTAATGATGAGTTACTTATAGATGTATAATGTCAGTCCACTAACCTTCACATGTATGATCATCATAAAGTAGAATGTATCCATTTAAACATGAACAGTTGTAGTTCCCTGGCTCATTTATACATATCTGACTACAATTTGAACTACCTTCCACGCATTCATCAATATCTATAGAATAAAATTAGTTACAAAGTATTGTACTACTGATGTACCTTCACATGCACTTGAATTAGTTGCAGAAACTCTATATCCTGACAAGCATGTACAATAATAGCTTCCGATAGTATTATGACAAGTTTGCTGGCAATCATCATCACCAGTACAGCATTCACAATGATCTTAAGTAAACAATAAAAAATAACAGTTATTGTTGTTTTATTATATATTACCTATGCAGGAGGAGTGATCTTCTAATAATAAGTATCCATTGTGGCAGGAGCAGCCATATGACCCCAGAGTGTTAGTACAAGTATGATTGCAGCCACCATTATCATAAAGGCATTCATTAATATCTGTTAAATGTGTCAATATAGTAAATACAAAATATTTTAAATTGTACCTGTACATGTTTGATAGTCTGTATTTATCAAGTATCCATCATGACAGCCACATGAGTAAGTTCCTGGTCTGTTAATACATAACTGCTCACACCAGTGATCATTTGGTACTATCAAGTCTAATCCACTTCCACTGCCATTTATTAGTGGAAGACCAATTGAGACTTGTCCATTAGTGCACTCATTAATATCTGAACAAGATTAAACAGAGATTAATATAATAACATTTGTGTAAACTAATAGTAAAAATACAAATAACACAATAGACATAGTAGATAACAATACTACTTGTACAAATTCAGGGCTCAATTTATTACATTAGACGAAATTGCAGAATGCTTTGCTTTTACAGGCCCACATTAATATTAATGTGGTTAAATGTGCTTGCCAACGGCCAGCTCTTGAGCCTGGTGCATGTGCAGTAATACGATTACCTGTTTGACATGAATATCCAGTCCAGCCAGAATAACAGCTACACACATCAGGGCTGATACAATTCCCATAAACACAACCCTGAGAACATTGAGCTACAAAAAGAAATATCGTTACTTTGTTTGAAGGTACACAGGTTAGATCAACTAAAGGCCAGATGCAACTTGTTGCTAACAACATTTTTGGTGGCTTTGATCTTGTCTAAGAATATAAATCTGTTCTATTTTTGCAACAAGTTGATTAGAAGATCAAAGTAACTACAAATATTGCTAGAATCATGCTGCTTAGTGTATGATGCTTTAGTCTAGAATATGTAACAAGTATCTTACGTCTGCACTGTCCATTGACTAATGCATATCCACTGCAGCAATCACTGGTATAATAATATACTGTTCTATATGACACATAGGACTGTCTGTAGTAGGTATAACTAACATAAAGGGACATTAATATAAAAGTTTGGCAATATTAGCATTCACCTTAAATAATATCTGGTACACCTGCTCCATCCAAACCAACCACATGAATATGAGTAACCGTACTGAGATGTATAATATGATTGCCGATATGATGTGTATGTAGAAACTCTACTACGAAAATATGTGCAGGTCCTATATGTGCATAAGAAAATATTATAATATCTAGAGCTTTATAATTAGAATTTAGACTAATTAAATAACTGACCTACATTCCACAACTGGACTGAATGAAATCAAGACAAGAAGCAATACAGCAGAAAATAATGCTACTGATCCAGCCATATGTGGGAAACTGATAAAAATACGAGATCTAGACTGAATTGCAAGTTGGTTGTCATTATATAAGCCTTTTAAAATGATTTAACCAATCAAATGTCAGTGCTCACATGGACACTGGTACAAACTACAATAACAACAAGCCACACCTAAAATCTAGAGATAAGCATGTCTTAATAGTGCATCAGCAAAGTCACGTATTACAAATTAATTTTTTTAGAACTGGAAATTATATACAAAATCTGAGATCTTTGTCATACTAATGATAGACCTAATTGAACTTTATAAGTAGACTATATCTATTGTTGTGTACAAAATTTATATGTATTAAATTATCTAGATTGCTAAACTATAGCTTTTCTTAGTAGTTATTGTTACATTCAACTAAACTAGCTGCTTGTAGTTTAATAGTTTTGTCAGTATATGCAAACAATTCCCTTTCACTCCGACACTACCTATACTGATTTATTAATTAAATCAAAGAACACAAGAGGCTCTCCCTTAGTCATTATATTATAGCAACAAGATTGAGCATAATGATAATAGTATTACACTAGAGCAGCAATTATACTAGTAGCAAGACCACTGTATATCTGAATCCTCTCAAATTCACTGAAAGAACATGTGGAGTGATAAAGACAGAACACTTTGACCTTTTCAGCATACCAGTCAGCTACCCACTAATTTGTAGGTTTGCCTACTGAAATAAATAATAATAATAATAATAATACACACATCACTGTGCTTTTTACTTCAGATATGAATAAGAGTGCAATAAATATTAATGTGAATAGATATCCATCGCCAGCTTTGAAATAATTACAGCATGTTTTGATAAAGACAACCCCATGTGGATGTTCCTCTCCTACCTCCTCACTAGTCTCTTCATTGATTTCCTGCTAATAAAAAATATTATCAGTTGTCAATAAAGCCAGATAGTATTTATTATAATTATAATAAAAGCATATTCAACCTATCACTAGGTCCACTACAAATTGTCCCGTTTCTAAGAGCTTCTCAAGCTGATGAACACTTAGATTAATTACACATGTAATAATATTATCTAACCCAGGCATGTATAACTGTCATTGCTCAAGTAATATCCATTTTTACAGGTACAATGGTAACTTCCTGGAGTATTGACACAATCATGACTGCATCTATTGTTCACTAATGCACATTCATTGATATCTACATGCATGTAATGGAAAAAATTATGTATTACTTAATCAGTCATATTTTTACCTGAGCAGAATGCATCATTGGCTAAAGTAAAGCCTACCAAGCATGAACACTGGAAGCTGCCTACAGTATTATTGCAAATCTGTTCACACCCTCCATTTTTATCAGCACATTCATCAATATCTGTATATTAGTAAATACATAAAATAATGAACTTTTAAAATTACCAGTGCAGTTTCTTCTATTGCTTGAAAACTGAAATCCTTCTCTACACTGACATTGATAGCTTTCTATTGTATTGATACAGTCCTGTTCACATCCTCCATTATTAGTATCACACTCATTGATATCTATTGAAGACAGAGCATAGTAATGA
>NW_003546329.1:0-1636 GCF_000090795.2 Amphimedon queenslandica | reverse complement strand
TGAGCATAGAGATCAGTGTGATCAAGACTTGGCTTCTTAAAACGAATACAGAATAATGGATCCAACCAACTTTAAGAAAAGAAGCATAATAATAAGTTGACAGTATAATAGTTAAATAATGACACAAAAGATTAATTTGGAGTTCAATCAACATTAACCACATATGTATTACTATTGGTTGGACACTAATGCTATAATTGTTATTACATATATTAGTCTATTTAATAAAAGCCAAAGGTAGTCAGGGCCAAAGCAGGTTACTATAATGTGTTATTGGATTACTCTTGTAGTGTTGGCTCTCCTTAAAATTACTTTACCATGAAATAACTAATTATATGAGCATTTATAACATGTAGCAACTTTCCCTCCTGCAATAAAGCTGGTTGGAAATTAGGAGAACAGTGTTAAATAAAATCTAATGAGCACTGGTGGCTGGTACAAAATTTACAACATGGCAGCAAGAACACTGGTTAGGAGCAAAATATAAATTGGGCATGCACACACACGCACCAGTGATATCACAAGCATGAAATAATCATTATTTCTGTGACTGTGGCAGCCATTAATCATTGGGCTCATGAAAGACTCTGTCTTTGGGCTTAAATACACTCAATTTTACGGAGGCTTTTTGTTCCGCTTACCAAAAGAGTATTCTACAGAATAAGTTATACTTGCAGTCGTCCCTTGGATCAGCAGCAGCATCCTCCAGATCATCCTCATCTTCAGTTACACGACTGTACCTCAGCCTGCGAACCATTTTCTAATGAATGCAAACGGTCCCACCCATAAAATAAAAAAGGTAAGACTTTCTGATACAATTTTACTCAAACAAAAAATTGTGCGGCTTGTTTAAAAATTTAAAAAATGCAAATAAAAAAAAAATTCAATTAAAAAATTAGCAAAATAAAGCAAAAAATTTTGCACCTTGAGTTCATTTAAGGGTAAAAAAATACAGCACACTAGATTCATTATAGCTCTCATTGGATCGAGCCTAGCTTTTCTACTTGAGCATCTTTAATTTCATCATGGCGAAACATTGGATTCTCATGTGCCTGAGCTTCATTGTGAGGTTGTTTCTTCTTCTTACGTTTGTAAATTACAACAACGAGCACAATAACAACACAAGAAACTATTCCTATTATTATGATGACTAAAATAACAAAAAATATAATATATCACATGTCACCACATATGCATAATACTTAATATAAATCCAGTACTAACTGCCAAAGCCATGAAACTAGATGAACTTGTATTACCAATCTAAAACAAGCAACTTCAAAGTATAATAATGTGAAATGATCTTACTGCTCCAATGTTTGTTGGTAAAGTAGCTTCAGTTACTAAATAATTATCAATAATTTATTAAAATAAAAGCATATTCAACCTACCACTAGGTCCACTACAAATTGTTCCATCTCTAAGAGCTTCTTCAAGACTACAAGCTGATGATTATTTAGATTAATTACAAATGTAATAATATTATCTAACCAAGGCATGTATGACTGTCATTGCTCAAGTAATATCCATTTTTACAGGTACAATGGTAACTTCCTGGAGTATTGACACAATCATGATTGCATCTATTGTCCACTAATGCACATTCATTGATATCTACATGTATGCAATGAAAAAA
>NW_003546328.1:276459-278284 GCF_000090795.2 Amphimedon queenslandica | reverse complement strand
TGTCAGTGTAGATTACTGTATAGTGCAAAATTTTTGAGGGCTGTAAATTTGGTGAATTTGCCTAAAATCTATTTTGCGAATTAATTTTTGTGAATTTATGCCGTCTGCCCATCTTGTACTGTAATAATTTGATTTTTGCAGAAGTAATTTTTGTGAATCTTCAAAAAATCACGAAATCCGCAAAATTTACAGCCCTCAAAAATTTTGCACTATATACAATATAATTATTTTAAATTAACAGGTCCTGGAGCTGGAACAGCAAATGTAGAGTCTGTTGGCATAATAACAAAAAAAAACAGATGGATGCGCTTTCAGTGGATTTATCATGATACTCACTGCCCTGTGACAATTAACTGGGGAAAGCTTACGTATGAAAATCATGGCACTAGGAACTTAACAATTTGTTCTGATTCAAAACTATCACGAACTTTAAGTGTTAGAACTAAATTGAGGGGCAATAATATTGATGCATCTAGTGAGCATTGTTCTGAACTTACAGTTTCTATAGCTACAAGACCACTTTGCTCAGTGGATCAAACTACTGCATTGCTCAGTCTATCATCCTCACCTGAATTCTCCTCTACCAGTGTATATCCAACCACATCATCAATGCTCAGTCTATCATCTTCACCTGAATTCTCTTCTACCAGTGTATACCCAACCACATCATCAATGCTCAATCTATCATCCTCACCTGAATTCTCCTCTACCAGTGTATATCCAACCACATCATCAATGCTCAGTCCATCATCCTCACCTGAATTCTCCTCTACCAGTGTATACCCAACCACATCATCAATGCTCAGTCTATCATCCTCACCTGAATTCTCCTCTACCAGTGTATATCCAACCACATCATCAATGCTCAGTCCATCATCCACACCTGAATTCTCTTCTTCCAGTGAACTAATAATATCAATGCCTACAACTTCAATTGTTACTAATTCTTCATCTCCTCTTTTAATGAATTGCCCAGGAACTAATAATGAATGGGAAAGCACTAAGCCTGGGCATTGAGCAAATGGTACTTGTCATAAGGGAACATTTAATGGTTAGTGTTTATGATAAACTAACCAATTATTTTCTCTTTAGCTACGAGGTATTGTGATTATAATGGAAGTTGGGGTCAAATTAACTGCAGTGCTAGTAAGCAATTCAGAGAAATAATGTCAAAAGTAATTTAATATGTGTTGCAAACAAACACTGTCTTCATTATTAGCATACCTCTCACTTGTAGATTAATATATCACATTATGTTGCTCTTGAAGCATTATCAGAACAACTGAATGACTTTCCAGCAGCTCAAAGCATTGTATTACTGGACTTCATTATCACAAACAGCACTATGGAGTCAGATAATGAAACAACACAGGTATGTAGTTGGTATGCATCATTGCCTGAAAAACAAAGCATGCACTTTACAAATTAATAGTTTACAATTAAAACATTTCCATTTACAGGTAGTGCTTGAGATAGCTGTTGAAATAATACAGAAGGTTTCAAATATGATGGTATGATTAATCATGTGACATAATATCAATTGTATGAATGACAGGATGGTGTTTCTATTGCTAGTCAGCTATTAATAACGCTGGATAGTTTTGCACTTAATATAGGACAGAACTTATCCCTTTCTACTGACAGTATCTGTAAGAACCTATAAATCACATCTAATACTGTCCATTGCTTGTAGTTATAAATGTTAAACAGATTCAAGATTTACCTGATGAAAAGGTCTCCACAATAGAATATAATGGCAACACTCTAACACTACCAACTAAAATATTCACTGCTCTACCAGCTACAGTAGCATCCTTTGTATATG
>NW_003546328.1:270137-273207 GCF_000090795.2 Amphimedon queenslandica | reverse complement strand
AATTTTAAAATATTATTTACTAATACGATTATGAACTAGCCAGCATAGACTGCAGTTAGAGTAACAAACACACTAGCTATTACCTGTCAAGAAGAGAGAATAGACATGTACACATAAAAGAAGAGGATGAATTTATGCACTTACTAATAAAGCAATATTAAAAGCATTATTTCCTCCACTGTATCTAACAACAAATGAAGCCTAATATTAAAAAAAAGTTAATGTTAAGGAAAGATTAAAATTAATATTAATGGAATATTAATTATAATAAAATATAATAGAAATGGAAGTGAGCTAACTTGTGCATCATTGGTAGGTATAGCCTGATAGGAGAGTCTAAGATATGGAGACTGAATGTGACCACGACTGGTTAACTGTATACTGAAAATGTACAAAGAGACATGAAATTATATTAGCCTAAGAATGGCCTTATGATGTATGCAACCAGTTTCAATTAGATCATACAGGCTGTTATAGTATGTAGTTATAATTCTTTACATCTTCTGATGCATATACATGTACCTGTACAAGTACTTAAACTTATGCTGTTTACAAACTTTGAACCGATTCCGTTCAAAATTCGATTTTTATAAGTTGCCCAAAATATCTGGTCAAAGACCGTCTGTGGCCAAATTTCGTCAAAAATAAAAAGGAAAGGATTCTCCACTTAATAATTCTTTCCTGATGCATACACCATATTAAAAAAAATTTTTTTGGAGATAGCTAAATTTGGCAAATTTGACGTTTTGATAGCCATTTGCCAAAATAATGAAGCACTATGGTGCAATGGACTCGCCTGCTGGAATTCACCTGAGTGATATGTATTACTTGTACTGTGAGATTTTAAGCAATTTGAAAAAAATTATTATTATTGACTGCATAGCTAAATAATTAAAATAAGCTATGGGTGTGGTCAACAACTAACTAAATCATGGCACATGGGTAGGAGAAAGAAGAAAAGCTGAAATTTATTTTAGCATCTGAAGCTCTATTCCAAGAAAGAGCTGGCACAGAAAATTTTTCTAGATATTTAAAAGAGACTGAGAGAGTTTGGTTGCTCCTGATTTCCCCAGTGCCGCCTGAAAAATTCTCAAAGAGGCTAAATCACAAACTTTGAGCAACTGTAACTCACAAACAACGAAGTTAGGACAAAATCGTTCTTTTTGTTTTTCATTAGATGGAATTTTCTACCTCTGAAGAAAATCTCGGCCCTGTAGAGTGAAACACGAGCTCTCACCTGAAGAAAGGTCCCCTGGTTTAGCAGTTCACAGCTTTTGGTGCCACAGGATGCTACAAGAGCATAACTAGATGAAAGAAAGCAACTTTATCTGTTGCTAGAAGAAGAAATAGAGCTCTAGACTGCTCAGACAAAAAGATAAATTTTTTAGAAATCAATTAAACTGTGTGGACAGAATGACAGAATGACAACCCAACTGCTTAGTACCCGCCTACGCAAGCGTGGCGAGTCCAAAAATCCACCATTTTGAGCCATTATGTGCATGCTCAATGGCATATGGCCACAAATTTCGCCAAATTAAAAGTCGGCAATCACCAAAATTTAGCTATTCACCAAATTTAGCTCCCTCCAAAATTTCCTGTTATATGGTACATGTTTTATGTTGTATATAAACTCTGAGCTGATTTCTCATTTAAAATTGAATTTTAGAGGAATTTAAAGTTTAGGCTAATTCCAGACTTACTTGATTTCAGTGTATTCAAGATATGATGGAGTGCCAGTGACTGACTGGTGGGTATAGAAACGTCTCACAAACTGCCACTGAGAGCTATCATCACCTAAAATAAACACAATCAATAAACACTACATGTAAACAAATGTAAATAATCACAACATACATGTATTAATTATATACTGCCTATTACTACATTGATAGGGTAGTGTACATAATAATAATAATTATTATTATTGTATCAACGCACTTTCATTTACACATACCTTCATTAACAAGGACACCATTATTGTCCTGATAACCACTGATTAAGACAGGAATGGGCACTAACATATTACCATCTTTGACATCTTATGCAACATATTATAATTAATTCAATATATACGCCCTCTAGAGTGAAGCCATAAAACTGGTTGAGTTCTTAGGATACATATATCATAGAATATAGGGCTAGAGCCATCGGTCATAAGAGCAATGGGATCAAGAGAACACTGTATTTCATAATGAACACCAACTTGCCAAGCGGTAGCCATCTTTGAAGGACGATCTTTACACAACTAAAAATAAAATATAAACTATATAATAATAATAATAATAATAATAATAATAATAATAACAATTAATAATGATGATGATAATAATAATAAGTGTTAGTGTTACCATGATGGTATCGTTGACGAGGCTTAAATCTAAAAATGTTTGATTCAGAGCAAACCGTGCAGCATATATAGGGAGGATTGATGAGCTCTATGAGGGAGGAAGAGAGAAGGAAAGGAGAGGAAAGAGAGTACAATTATGATTATAAAACAAACATTCCTGTTAAGCCTACAATGAATACTATTACATGAATGCATACTTACTGATGTAGAAAAAACAGTATTAATGGCTGTGTTAGTTAAATACTGCTGAGCACCAAACTGAGCATAATATACTTCAGGGACTAGATTAGGCCTACAATAAATAATTACATGTAAATAAAATGATTAGAAAATAATAAAGAAAGGGATATAAAAGAGAGAGATGAGGAGGATGGTACAATACAGTATAGGGGGTATATTTCACGAGGGTTTAATTTCACTAATTTCACAATTTAAAAAAATTCGTGAAAATTTTATACACGAAAATTATTTTTTATCATATTAATAGTGGTCAGTAGAAAAAAATGCAAAAAAATTTTTTCCTTCAAATAGGTTTAAAGGTGACTTTCGTGAAATATTTTCCCTGGGAAATATACCCCCCTATCAGTATTTACAAACTAACAAAGTTGATGAAAGATGTCTAATTTCCTGACGAGATTGATCAGTCATGCTATAACCTTGAAGCACACACAAATTGATCAACAACTGGCAGGCACTTAAACTACCATTCTAGAGGAGTTAGAA
>NW_003546328.1:265987-269945 GCF_000090795.2 Amphimedon queenslandica | reverse complement strand
AGGAGTGAGTGGTTGAGTGAAGCAGACTCCATTAGTGAATGAGAGGCAGTTGGAGCAATTACTGATACCACAAGGGATACAGAGCTTCTTGCTAGAGTCAGCAATCGTGCTAGCTGGACATGTTTGGCACCTTCTGTCTCCAGTTGATGAACGATTGATGGGAATTCTGTCAACTACAGTTATACACATGTAGGTAAAGAAATAGACTATTAAAAATATTGATTTCAATATTAAATGTTTTTTGTAATTGGGTGGAGCTCTCCTTAGCAAAATTAAATAAAAGGTGCAAACAGAACTGTGAACATAATGTACAGGTACAAAGTACATGCATATGTAGGTGTTATCAATGCTTACATTTTACAGTAGCAAATCTCTTTTTACTCTCCCTCTCCCCCTCTTTCACTTACCAAATATAGAAGTCTGATCCTCACAGCCAGTGCAAGTCCCTCCAGTGTATATCAATGGAGACAGACAAGTGAGGCAATACAAACCATCATCAGATCTAACCTAGGTATAGGTACACATAATACTGAAGCTATGTTTATAAATAACTCTACCCATTGCATAAGTTGCACAGAACACAATGTAAAATCAAACTGGGGCTGGTCTTATGTTGCATTCTCCAGAACTGCAGTGGCGTAGCTACACCCGGGCCTGCCAGGCCTGGGTCCGGGTATCAGATCCCAGGTCAAATATAATTAGACAGTTGAAATATCAATGTTCAATTCTTTACCAGTAATTATTAAGCACTGCTCTATAACTTTTTTCCTTGATTTGATTGTTAGCAATAGTATTTTGTAAGATCTAATACAAAAACAAGCAATCTCATGCAAATTCTACTTAAAAGCAGCCATTTTTCAGCAGTTTTACTACCATACCCATCATGAAATCATTATTTTTCTTTCTTGGCCCAGGCATAAAAAAGGGTCTGGCTACGCCACTGCGGAGCTGACACAGGAGTTACATATATTGTAAAATAGCTTAACAATCCCAAAGGCAATCACAAAAAACCACTACACTATAGCTACATAAATATACATTAGGCACTAGAGCACTGTATTGTCTTATTGTTCTTCTACCTCGTCTTCTACTTACAGAGCTGAGACTAGGGCAGGCCTCACAAGTGACTGGCCCAACGTTAGAGGTTTGTCTGTATCCACTCACACAGTTACAGGATAATCCTATCATTATTATAAGTATAGGTCAGTAAATGAATGAACACTCACCACTGATTGCTTGAAGTGATGGAGTTGGGTGGGCAAGAGATACAGGAGAGGTTTCCAGGGTAGAAGTACTGAGTATCATGGCTACAGGACTGAGGTGTGTTGAAGTCTATTGGAGATACATTAGACTGAGGACTACCCAATGATACCAGTACTAGAATAACAAGCACTATATTTATCATGTTTTAGGGATCCTTTTTAATCGAGTGCCGCCATTTTGTAGGCCGTTCACATTCATTATTATTAAACTTCAGACTATTATGGCCGTATCTATGAATTCTATAAAATTGCCTGTTCGACCTATGATTCAATGTAAGTGTGATTATTCATAATAATGTCGACTTTACTGCTGTTACTACTATTTACTTGTCTTTTTGACAAATCTAATGGAGCTTTTGTTGAACTAACATTTAACTTCACTGTGAATGGTGGATGTACTGCGTCTAGTGATGCTGATATACTTTCTTTGTGGGGAAGATACGCCTACGTGGTTCAGCCAGACACACCTGACGAAACTACTCTTTTCCCACAATGCTTTGCTTTCAAAAGTAAGTGAATACACTAACCGTCTTTAAATACTTTATGAATCTTGGGTATTGGTAGAAGTAAAGTAGAAATCTCGCAATGTAATTTTGATTTGGAGTCCCTGTCTGTTTCTGGCTCTCTTTTGTTTCTACTTTTACTATTACCCTTAATTAGGGCCTCTAAATTTCACAGAATCAGACGGAATGCATAAACGGACTGTTCGTTTTGAGGTAGTAAATGAAAGCACTTTTAAATTTTTACGATTCCTGTGGAGGGAGCATAGTCCTAGCTGTCATGTGAGTATAACCCATGGGGAGGTTCGAATTTTGAACACTCGTGTGCAATTGGGACTTTGCAATGAAGAAAATTTATCATTTATATCAAAAGCAATTCAGAAATTTCCATTCATAGGCTATCTATCAACATATTGCTACAATTATACTGTAGAAATTTGCCAGCCCACACCCAGTGCTCAAATTGTTTCTACTTCATGTCCCAGTGCAACAAAACTTACACCTCTCAGTCATACTTCTTTATCTTTAGCAACTTTGTCACAACTACCTAGTAAAATCAGTTACACATCATCATTGCAATCTCCACCTTCACCACCTTTAGATCTATCTTCCAGTGTCAATTCAATATCTCATTCATCAGATTTCTCTCTTGTCAGTATACAAGCACCTTCAGCTACATCATCAATGCCTACTTCAATACTGTCATCTGCTTCTCAAATCAACTCTTTCAGTATACAAGCTACATCATCAATGCCTACTTTAATACTGTCCTCTGCTTCTCAAATCACCTCTTTCAGTATACAAGCTACATCATCAATGCCTACTTTAATACTGTTATCTGCTTCTCAAATCAACTCTTTCAGTATACAAGCTACATCATCAATGCCTACTTTAATACTGTCATCTGCTTCTCAAATCAACTCTTTCAGTATACAAGCTACATCATCAATGCCTACTTTAATACTGTCATCTGCTTCTCAAATCAACTCTTTCAGTATACAAGCTACATCATCAATGCCTACTTCAATACTGTCATCTGCTTCTCAAATCAACTCTTTCAGTATACAAGCTACATCATCAATGCCTACTTTAATACTGTCATCTGCTTCTCAAATCAACTCTTTCAGTATACAAGCTACATCATCAATGCCTACTTTAATACTGTCATCTGCTTCTCAAATCAACTCTTTCAGTATACAAGCTACATCATCAATGCCTACTTTAATACTGTCATCTGCTTCTCAAATCAACTCTTTCAGTATACAAGCTACATCATCAATGCCTACTTCAATACTGTCATCTGCTTCTCAAATCAACTCTTTCAGTATACAAGCTACATCATCAATGCCTACTTTAATACTGTCATCTGCTTCTCAAATCAACTCTTTCAGTATACAAGCTACATCATCAATGCCTACTTTAATACTGTCATCTGCTTCTCAAATCAACTCTTTCAGTATACAAGCTACATCATCAATGCCTACTTTAATACTGTCATCTGCTTCTCAAATTCATTCTACATCATCAATGCATATCCTATCATCAAGACCTCACTCCTCAAACAGTGGACATACTACTCTATCTAGAACAACAATACCTACAGTAACTTCAATTTTTGCAACAACATCTTCCTATCATTTCAATTCTCCCTCTCCTTCTCTCTCTCCTCCTTTAATGAATTGCCCAGGAACTAATCAGTGGGAAAGCACTAAACCAGGACAATGGGCAAATGGTACTTGTTATAAAGGAACATTTAACGGTTAGTGTTTATAATAAATTAACCAAATGTTTTCTATTAGCTACAAGATATTGTGATCTTAATGGAAGATGGGGTCAACTTAACTGCAGTGTCAGTAAACAATTCATAGAAATTATGTCAAAAGTAATTTGATATCTATTGTTATTAAACACTGCCTTCATTATTGGCATACCTTTATAGATTAATATATCACATTATGATGCTCTTGAATCACTATCACAACAACTGAATGACTTTCCAGCAGCTCAAAGCATTGTATTACTGGACTTCATCATCACAAACAGCACTATAGAATCAGATAATGAGACAATACAGTGGGTACGTAGTTAGTTATACATGTACCTTGCATGTGCATCATTGCCTTAAACACAAACTGTACACATTACAAAATAGTTACTATTAAAATTTCTGTTCTTAGATATTGCTTGATATAGCTA
>NW_003546328.1:180305-264273 GCF_000090795.2 Amphimedon queenslandica | reverse complement strand
TATGTATCATAACATCATCCCAAAGAAGGTTGAATGTTTACTTACTATTTTACTATGCATACACATGTTCATGTACATGCATGTATACTTGTAGGTGAGGGAAGCATATGGAAAATGGTGGAGGAAGAAACAAGCCAACTCTTTAATGCTCAGCAAAATAACATTCCTTACATCAAATGACTCGGTCAGTAAAATTAAGGGAATTATTAGTCATGATACACACCATGCATACTGTAGACAATGAAGAACAGCAAGAACAGGAAATACTTAACTGACAATACTTATGAGAATTATGCCATGGGGACATATGAAGGTATGAACACTCAAAATGCACATATGCTACATGTGTGCATGCATAATTTAAAGTACAGTACATTAAGTGATCCATTGTATTTAGTTATAAATGTATTCACAGGTGGTGACAAGTTTAAAGATAATACAATCACTTCAAATTCCTCCTTAATATCAACATTGCCAAAAACATGATCAAATTTGCTACTGTTATAATTTTAGTTTCCTGTGTGATATACAACATTACTGTCCTAAGGTTTGATTTTTGTATGGTATCTCCTTATTACTATTCTCAGAAGTGTAGTACATGTACATTAAATATGTTTATTGCTGAATTGGGCCATCCTAATTCCAACCATACATGTAAGGTTATCAAATAAATAGGAATGTGTCATACATAATAAATAAAGAGCTACTGTTTCAGCCACATCATTATTGGCTTCTTACTGGAACTCACGAGCTATACAATTCAATTACACATGTACATGTACATACACAAAGGATGATAATAACACAAGAATGACAAAAATGGATAATTATTAGTAATCTACAGTAGCAATGGAAGCGGTGGATCTGTATAAAAAATAATTATTGAAAGGAACATTGATGTTTGTAAATAAACAGGAACCTTGACCCCTCAGGGCTCAGGAAGTCTTGTTTGCCCACAAAAGGCAAACATCATGTACATTATTGCCAAATTGTGCTGCTTGTTATCAACTGAGTGTAGCCAACAGGTCATGGCTGTGGTTTTACTGTGAAAATGTTTATTAATTTATTTTGTTTTTATTAGTAAATAATGAGAGAAGGTGTTCGTGCTTTCTTTGATATTGTTTTCCAACATGGTCTAGTGAGTTTTTCCTCTCTGCCTCTAACTGCTCTTCATGCATTTGTCTACAAAAAGACAATGAGACCATAAAAGAGTAGTATTTACATGTATATTATTATACAGTCGTATAGCATTAAATAAGGAAATTTACATCAAAGTAGTTAAGTGCATGTGTAGTAATCTGTTATGCATGCCTTTTCAGGTTTCTGGTCATTAATCTTATTAGTAGTATTTTATTGTCAAACACATGTATATGTACATCATGTACACGTACATGTACATGTACATGATGTACATGTACATAACAGACGCTGTCAGGAGCCCATAAAGGTAGGACTAAGGCTAGGCAAATTATGCTATGGGGCATAATAGGGCAAGTTACATGTATTATGCTGGCATAATTCGAGCATAATGGGTCAAAAATTTTTGACCCCATACCCCTACATGAAATTGTAATTCAATATGGCAAGTACTAGTGCAACTATAGTCCTCACGCCTACGCACAGCTGGGCAAGGCCAATGACTTAGAGTATTTTACTTTCCAGTGATTCAAAGTCTTTATTACAATACTACTTTTATTACAATTGCATTGTGTATATACAACAGATACATGCATGTACATGTAACTTGATAGTTGATATTTGAGTAAAGCTTAAAATATGAGCATAATAATGAGCATAATTGGATCCATTTCAAAGCATATTAGGATGGAATTTGAGGCAGTGCCTGAAAGCATAATAGGCAGAAATTGAAGCATAATTTGCCTAGTCCTACTCCTGACACTGTAAATAATAGATAATAGCAATGTACATGTACATGTACGTTTAACCTGGTGCAAAGTGGCTCATCAGTAGTGTCTGGTATATAGAACTCAGCTCTGAGCATTTCTTCAGTCACTCTTGGCAAAGGATCACTTGATTCAGAACTAAAGAGCAATACATTATGCATACAGTCACTAATATTGTGTACAATGTATGGTTAGGTATATACCAGTCAAGAGTCTCCAGGTCATCTTGTTGGGGCCCGTCAAGTTGAGGAGGGTCAGTCATGAGTGGTAACAGATCAGTAGAGAAAGGATCAGATAGACAAGGTCTCCATCTTGAGGAGAGGGTCTTCTGTCCCTCCATTGTTGCCAGGAATGGAGAGGGAAAGTCCTTCCATTTCATGATACCAGGGATACCGTCCTGTTATAAAAAAGGAGAGGGTTAGAGAGAGGTCTTGTAAAGTTAGGGGACTCACATATGGATCCAGTTTTGGTTGTGGGTGAGGTGCACCGGATCCAGTGGACAGAGGCAGTAAGTGATGCTCAAAAGTGACTTCTGAATTAGGCAAATACTCATACAATCCACTCACAACTTCAGGACAAGGATTCTATTAAATGATCAAAGAAGATAAAAATAAGAATTTTATTATTAAAATTGTATGCATCATTGAACTAACAAATATGTGAAAAGGTTGTTCTATCTTGTGTTCAAAGAGATGGGTGGGTGGATCAAAAGGAACCATCCTCTCTCTTATTTCATCAACAAGAGATTTACCCTCCTCCTTCTTCTTCCAGAGAAAAGACAAATCAAGCTCAGGCAATGAAGTAAGCAAAGAACACTCTTCCTAAGAGAGAGAAAGAAAGAGTCGAGAAGGAGAGAAAAACAAGAGAGAGAGAGGGGGGAATATTATAAAGCATATAGTGCTGTATGTACTTGAGCTCCAGTTAGTTCTTTATCAGATTCAAGTGGCATATAATAGATACTGGGTGGGACAGTGAGTGTAGAGTAGCCTAAGAGCTTATGCTCACTTGGTACCTGTATCATGAAAAGCATGTGAATATATGAAACCTGTATTATGCATACATATGTATGTACATGTACATGTACAATAAAAATACTGTACCTTAAGATCAAGGAGTGGTATCGACGGCTTAATGTCAACTTTGTTTGGTTGGACTGTCACTGGTGTGAAGGACAGCTACATGTACAGTGCATAATGTATAATTATACAAAAAAATTAACAGATCATCAATAAACATCATCATTATCAATAAAATCAGACACACCTTCTCTGAACTCTTGTTGCGCTCTATATAACCAGGGAATATAGGAGGAGACAGACTTAGTGACAAGTCCTCCAATGATAGTTTATTCTGTTCCACATTAGCACTAGGACTGATCTCTGCACTCAATTCTATATAAATACATGTAATTGAATAAAATAATTTATTATTTTCAATACCTCGTTCTCTTGCTGCTTTTAAATCAGCTTTACGGAGAAGCTCTAGTTTCCTCTGGCATCTGTTCCTCACTATGACAGAGTTTGCTGCTTTTATGAATCTCTGCTGTAGTCTGTGTCTCTTCTCCCATTCATTGTTAGCCGAAGTATTAAAAGATGGGCAATACTGAGGAATCTACAATAAATGAAATATTTTTAATAACTACAAATGTACATGTACAGGTACATGTAATTTTTTGAGTTATGACCATTTTTTGAAATGCCAAATTTCAGAGAAATATCCTGTACTACATGTATAGCCCATACTTTTTCCAAAATATGGCTCTGAAATCATCCCAAATTTTTATTATAATTATTTTCTTATTTTCTTATACACATTGTGCGCTTATATTAGATTCCAACTTAAATTTTTCGAGTTATGTCTATTTTTTAAATTCCAGAAATACCCTATTTTTCATCTGTAGATTTTCTGCTACAGTATACAATATACGATACATGTACATGTATATGCACAATTGACTTACTTCTTTTACTTTTCTAAGTGTCCTATTCTGGTTTAATTCTGTGACTAATCTACCCAACTCTACTTTGTTGTCGGGAAGATTATACTTAATCTAAATATTGTGTGCATACAAGAGTACATGACATAATTATTACAATAAATATTGAAGTACTTGATATCTTCTTTGTGCTTCTTGTCTATTCTTTAAAATGGTCTCCTTTCCTTCCTTGTCTAATGGTTTAGAGCCTATATGCTTTACCCTAAATATGAGACATGAGCAAAAATAATAAAATCCAACCAAACAAGAGCCAACCATCTGATCCTATTAGCTTTCTCTTCCTCGTCATTCTCCTTAACTTTCTGAAGGAAGACTGCCTCTTTAAGCTGATAAGAAGAGCTCCCTGAATAAGAGCTACCAGAAGCACCACCAGTGGTGGTAGCAGTCTTAAGCTGAGCAACAGTCATCACTCCAGGCTTCTGTGCAAGGACCTTAGCTACTGCCGTAGGCGTATTGAGATTAGGAGGGAAATGGATCCCTTCATATTCTGTAGTGGCATCCTTTGATTTGCTGGTTCTGCTCTTGCTACTGGAGAGCTTTCTTCTCTTACTAGAGGCACTGGTGGAGGGAGGAGGAGGAGGAGAAGGAGAAGGAAGGGAGACCTTTTCTTTTGCTTGACTGACTGCAGCTTTCCTCCTCGTAGACTCAATCTTGTATTGCTGCCTTGAAATGAGAACAGAAGCAAGTAAAATAATTACATGACGTCTTTTGCTGTACATTTTCTAAAAAAATTAAAGTTGCTCCAAAACTTGGTCATAATATATTAATACCAGACATGGGGTCAAGCACTAGGAAATGTGCTTAAACACAAACACAAGCACTTAAATGTGTTAGAAGTACCAGCACAGGCACAATATTTAGCTTTAATAAGCATTTTTCAGAGTGCTAAATATTCAATAAGTGTAAAAATAAAGTAAATTATAATTATAGTTGTTCACTTTACATGCACTTAGTCATTTAATTTACTACTGGATCTAATAAACACTAACTCTGTGAATTGTTCATAATAAATGAAAACAGCAGAGAGCTTTGGAGTGATACCACTAATGGTTCTGCCATTACTGTTCTTCAAGCTAACATGCAATCACACAGTGTGCTACTAAACTTGTATACTACTGTACCACTACATGTACATGTACATCTACATGTTGATGTCATGTACATGTACCACTACATGTACATGTACATGTAGTGGTTACCCAGCCCAATAAATTGTAGTAACATGTACATGTAGTGGTACATGTACATGTACCACTACATGTACCGGTACATGTACATGTAGTGGTTACACAGTCCAATAAATTGTAGTAACATCATGTACATGTAGTACGTGGTACATGTACATGACATCAATGTAGATGTACATGTAGATGTACATGTACACTATTCGTGTGTAATTTTTGCTGTTCTTAGAAGCAATTTGTAAATTTGTAAAAGTAATTAAGTACGTACATGCAAGTACAAAGCACATAGATTATATTGAAAAGATACTTGTAAGCAGCATTAAGTACTTTGAAAGCTGTGCTTATTTGTGCTTAAGGACAAGCACCAAGTGCTTGACCCCATGCCTGATCAATACATGATATTTCATTGAAAATGGTTATGAGCGAATCCTTCATTTTTATGCATATTTGATCATTGAAGTTATACATACATGTACAGTACATGTTGACATTCGTTAACTCACAGAGCAAGTCCAGGAACAGCATTCCCAGTTACTGTACAAAGGAGAGGCTGAAAGTTGAACTGGACAATGTCTAACTGCAAAGAGAAAGAAAAAAAATAAAAGCAACTTAATGGTAGAGCAATACATATACATGTACATCTACATGTGTATGAGTGTATGTGTGTGCATGTACCTTGAATTTCATTGTAGCAGTTGAATATTCCATTGGAGAGAAACTAATAGCAAATTTTTCTTTATTATTACCAGATACTATACCTACATGTACATTAATATACATAACAGGTAAGCATAAGTACTCTAATTATCATCATCATCATCATCATTATTATTATTATTATTATTATTGGGGTGAGCAAAAGCAAGCCCCACATAGTCGAGTCGAGTATGTCTGTCTGTTTGTTTGTACACGTAAGTCACCCCTATTTATGCGTTTATAAAAATAATAATCAAACATTTTAAAATGATAATTTTGATAATTACGGTACCACATGCAAAAACAAAGAGCAACTTCAGTAATCACTGGACGAGAGGAGTTCAAGAGTATTCAAAAAACAAGAGAAGCTGAAGCTTATAGCATGAGTAATTCACAAGAAGATGCTCATGAAGCTCGTTGACTTCTTCGTAATGAGTGTGAGAAGCAGCAAGACTGAGGAGAAAAGAGCGAGGACTGAGGTCCAAATGCTAGAGATAGGTCTTGTTGCACCCAAAGACAACAAATGGAGTCTCCTTCTGGCTTCTGAGACCAACTATCTTCCATCCTACATGTAGATCTATATAACTGCAGAGATTTATGACTCAAAGCTAGAAGCTATGAAATTCCTTCCATGCAAATTAGTGTATTGACATCAACATTCAACATTTAATAGCCACTACATCATTGTCTATATAGACATTGTATATTGCTAATCAAAATGTTAATCATTTTGCTCGCCCCTCGATGTTTTACATTCGCCTAGTTATTATTATTATTATTATTATTATTATTATTATTATTATTATTATTATTATTATTAATATACCTGACATTGGTGATACTGAAAGAGCTGGATGAGGCTGTGTCACAGTGAGAGAGTACTGGAAATCAACAGGGATCAAATTATCGAGAATGAAATCATGAGTACGAGTCTGACCCACTGGCGTGGGACGAAACATGACGGATCGTGGAAAAGAAGAAACGTTTAGTACAGGATAAGCATTAATTGGAATCAGTAAATTTGCATCCTAGAATAAAAATAATAATTACTATACATGTACATGTACATGTACATGCAAAGGCTTTGTCCCAGGGTTTCTCACAGGATTTTGGCATAGCGTTAATGTAGCTTTAAGAGTCAGTGAATATTGTCAAGTTGCTTAAAAATTGGACCAAAGTCCCTGTACTACAGTACATGGTCCTAAGCCAAATTTTGGCAGAAATGGTTGGCTATGTGAGAATTCTCAATTTTTCCGATACATTTACATTGTAGATGTTCTTATGTTGCGTAAAAAATTTTGAGTTAATTCTAATCAAAATTAATTTCTTATAATTTTTTTAAGTTCCTCCAAATGCCATGAAAGATTCATGCTGTTTAGCTCACTTAGCATGCTTTGTGGGAAACCCAGCCTTACATCAATGATCACATTAATACATATATCTACATGTACATTAATACATACATTGTACCTTGCTATGTATCCTAATGCAATCATGATAGTGCTTCCATTCATTTGGACGGAAACTAAGAGTGACTTTAAGAGAGAGCCCAGGGACTAGGTGCCTGCTGGTCTTATGATAGTCAATGGTGAAGTGATGAGTGGCTGGAGGGACAACGTGTAAACTGACATTGTCATTTGATGCATTTATGATATGCTACAAAAAGGGAATGACAAAGAGTACAGTATACCATATAGCGGAAAATTTTCTTGGCCCATAAATTTCGTGAATCTGTTCAAAAATTAACTTCGTGCCTTTAATTTTTGTGGTTTTCTACTTTTCGGCCATCTTGAACAGTATTGAATCAATTTTCATGGATTTTATTTTTGTAAATTGTGAAAAAACGCAAAATCCACAAAAATTTTGGGCCATAAAAATTTTCCACTATACGGTAACATGTGAATGGATGCATTATGTACATGCATACATATAATCAAGAGCACTCTTGATGTAATAAATGTACAATTGTACATGTACATCTTGCATTAAGTTTACAATTGTTTGCTGGTGAAGTCGCCCAGTCTTGTAGCCATGAAAATGAATCGTCTGTGGCTTCGTTTTGATGGGAGAGTTTTCTTGTGCATTACTAAAGTATCCTATACACACAGTACATACAGTATCAGTATGACTGTTATACAATGAATTAATGACTGACTAGTTTGTGATAAGTGATCTGGTACAGGGCCCCGTGCTTGAATGCAAGCCCCTAGCTCCTTCTCTAGCAGTCTAGAGGAGAGCATTGAAGGAGAGGAGGGAGGGAGAGGAGGAGGAGGAACAGGCCTAGAATCACATTCTGCACTCATGTTGCTGAACACTGTTACCGTGACAACGTAGGTGTGGTAAAGCTATGTAGGTGTGGCTTTATTTTTCAACCCACGTGCTGTCACGTTGGTTGACTTATGAGCTGTATACAAACCAATGGCAGAGTTAACTTAAGAAAGGATAGGAAATAACTCTATTCTTATGCTAAATTGAATCTTTTTGGTTTATGCAGCACTTCCTGTTTTCAAAGTAACTTGTTCTTAGTCTTTAAATTAAGTTTTAAGTGTGAATCACCTTATGGTCTCAGTTAGTTTGTATTTTGAGATTTTGTAATGTGTGTATAATAATAATTATCATTTATAATTTTAAAATTAATTTTTAATAAAATTAATCTATAATACACTACTTGTTTGTTTGTGTGTGGATCATTATGTTATCATTGCCTATTGTATGTCATTATTTATTATTGTTATTGTTTATATCACTATTTTAGTGTCAATCATAGTATTATATTTAGGCACATGCAACCAAATGCCTGATTTTCTTCTTCATCTTTGAAAACAGACGACGTACTGGCTTGAGTGACATCTTATGACGACGTCTGCCTTTTGCTTTTCCACTACCTTCAACTTTGTCTTCATTATTCTCATCTTTCTTCTCTGTAGAAGCCTCAACTTCAATGATTTCTGCACTTTTAACTTCATCCTGTATAGTTTCTTCATCTTCATTTTTCTCCATCGCATGCTCATCTTCACTGTAGCAGTCCTCATCCTTTACAGATATATTATCATCATCCTCTTGTTTATTATTAGCTTTCATCTCATTTATGTTGCAATCTATTTTTGTCTCAGCATCATTTGAAAGCTTCTCATTATTGTTAGCTTTCACATTATCTCCTGCTTCAGCAGTGCTAGCTTCTTCTCCTTTAGCATCGTTAGCTTCATTTTCTGCCTCAGCATTAACGCTAGCTTTATCTCCTGCCTCAGCATTGCTAGCTTTATCTCCTGCCTCAGCATTGCTAGCTTTATCTCCTGCCTCAGCATTGCTAGCTTTATCTCCTGCTTCAGCATTGCTAGCTTTATCTCCTGCCTCAGCATTGCTAGCTTTATCTCCTGCCTCAGCATTGCTAGCTTTATCTCCTGCTTCAGCATTGCTAGCTTTATCTTCTGCTTCAGCATTGCTAGCTTTATCTCCTGCTTCAGCATTGCTAGCTTTATCCCCTGCTTCAGCATTGCTAGCTCTATCTCCTGCTTCAGCATTGCTAGCTTTATGTCCTGCTTCAGCATTGCTAGCTTTGTGTCCTGCTTTAGCATTGATAGCTTTATGTCCTGCTTCAGCATTGCTAGCTTCATCTTTTGCCTTAGTACTGCTAGCTTTATCTCCTACCTCAGCACTGCTAACTTGAGTATATTCTCCTGTCTCATTAATGTTAGTTGCCTCAGCTTTGCTAGCTTTATCTTCTGATGCACCACTAGGTTGATCCCCTGGTTTAGCTTTGCTAGCTTCATATTCTGCTGTAGCATTTTCCTCTTCGTATTCTGGTGCTTCAGCACTGCTATCTTTGGCAAAACTAGCTTCATCCCCTTCTTCAGGACTGCAAGCTTCAAGAGGAGTGCTTTGCTTGTCAGTCTGGGAGCTGTCTGTAATGTCAGTGAGAATGTCACTTATCTCTAGATCCATGTCACTAATATCATCCATCTCTGGATCAGCACTGGTAACTATTATTATTGGTTTGTTCATGAATGCTTCAATGTTGGCGTTAATATTCTTATCTATCTTAACGCCAATAGGTACCTCAGCTTCTGTACCATTCTTCAGTTGATCATCATCATTGGAAACCTTGCAGCTTGCATCAACTTCATTGGTTTTTTTAAGAAAAACTATTTCACTGTCAAAGACCTTTTCAGCTTCCTCTTTTATATTGTAAGTATTGTCGTCATTCTCTCCCTCTGTATAAGTGGCCTCTCCTTCTGTTAATATGGACTCTTCCCCTTCATTTTCTCCCTCTGTTAAAGTGTCATCTTCACATTCGCTCTCAGCTGATAATTCTTCTTTGACCTCATTCTCCGAGTCTTCTTCTTTGTTACTGGCAACGTTCACTTTGTTTTGGTTAAGTTCAGGTAACATATCAGCTCCTATTTCTTTGCCAGAAGTATCATCCCTTTCATCATCATCTCTGTCACTTGTATTGCGTACATCAATATTGATGTCATCAACAATTTCACCTTCCAATTCTTCTTCTACTTCTTCCGGTATCTCTTCCTCTTCAGATACCTCCTCCTCCTCCTCCTCTTCTGATATTTCTTCTTCCTCATCAGATGTCTCCTCCTCCTCATCTGATATCTCCTCTTCATCTTCTGATATCTCCTTCTCTTTTACTACAGAGTCAAATGTTACACGTTTCACTGGACGTGCAGGTGCACGATTATCCATATCACTCTCTGGAATTGTAGGCAGTGATGGTGGTAAAGAGCAACGGTGCCTATTAGACACACCATAGCTGCTTTTACCTCGAATAAATGATGAGCGTGGACGCACACGAGTTGGAGGTTTTGCAGCATATTCAGGCATAAGCTCTGTAATACCATTCTCCTTGCCCTCTAGCTCTGACTTCTTGACTTTCATCACTGCCCTAGAGAATGATGTTTTCTTAACAATGTACTCATATTCCTCCTCCTCCTCTGACTCAGTACTCTCAGTATCCTCCTGACAGCTATCGCTCTCTTGCTCTGGCAAGGACTCATCTTCACATTCTTCTATTTCTAAGTCCTCCTGCTCCTCTTTCTCTACCTCCTCCTCTACCTCCTCCTCTACCTCCTCCTCAACTTCCTCCTCTACTTCCTCCTCTACTTCCTCTTCTACTTCTTCTTCTACTTCATTCTCCACTTCTTCTTCAACTTCTTTGTCAACTGTGTTATCTTTGATTGAAGGGAGCACTGAAGCCTGTGTTGGGAAAGGAATGTATTCCGGAACTGGAGGCGAATAGTTCCTTCCAGCAGGAAGAGAAGGTGCAATGGAAGGTAACCTGTAGTTACGGTTAGTAAGATTCGCTAGACTAAGAGAATAGCGACTGCATATTGAGCGAGAGCTAGCATCCTTGAAGCGGTTGGCTGCTGAAGCCACTGCCGATACTTCTAATTTGCCGGGATCATTTTTCTCGGGAGCAATGGAAGGTAATGCACGAGGTTTTCCATGAAGAACCATGCCCTCAGACATTGGGTGGTTGCTCGATTTCAATGATGAACCTCTAGGAGAAACCTGCATCTGGTTAACATCTCGAGGGGAACTAGGATAAGATTTAACCAGCTCGGATGTTGAGTGGATACCGGAAGAGAGTGTTGCCTCAGTCAGTCGTGGCTGGGCACTAATTTGAGGAAGATGGAGCGAGCTCTTTGACTCATTGACGTCAGAGGGTTTCTTCCCAGTGTTTTTCTTTCTCAGGATTCTAATCATGACTTCCTATAAAGAATAATGAAAATTAGAAGCGTAAATACAAGATAATAACTTACTTGATAAAGCCACACTGTAGCAATAACAACACGGATGAGAAAGCGAAAGATTGGCAAAACTGCAAAAAAAGACAAAAGACACTTAGCTATTTTCCCGGCTTTAGAATTCATTTCTTTTACCTTCCTGTACTATCAGGGTACCAATGAGGTAAACAATAATACTAAAGAACAGGAATGCAGTAACAGCGAGATCAATAGCGAGAAAAATAGCACTAGCCATCAAGCTCTTTAGCCGTCTTTAGCAAAACAAGACAATGCTAACTGCAAGGATACGGAGCTATGGAAACACATCTGTGTGCATGTCGATCTCTGTCGAATCATATTGCTGTAACCATAGCTCTATGCTGTAACTATGGTCTCGTGAATGCTTTCCCGCTAAAATTTCCCGCGAAAGATGGACTCGCACGGCACATCTATAAAGCTTTAAATTTTTTTGTTTCTTTTTCAGTGATGTTAAAAATATGTGTAGTTGGTTTTAGATCTAAATCTATTGTTTTTATGGTAAAAACATGCTGTTTTGCCGAGCTTACAGCTTAGCGCTCGCAGTCCTAGTTAGGTGTGGTTTATCCGAGCCCCACCTGAATAGGTGTGGTTTAACCTGTTGAGTTCAATATGGAGGATTCAATGGAGGTCGATGAAAGCGATCGTCATTTGATGTCTACAGACTCTATCAAGGTAATGGCTGAGTCAATCGGTATATCAAACCTCAATGAAGATGTATGCAAGAGATTGAGCGAAGAAATGGAGTTCAGATTGAAAGAGGTAGGATTATATAAACTATTAAAATTAATGCCCACAAAATTATTATAATAATTATTTTTTGTATTAGATTGTACAGAATGGCATCAAATTCATGCGTCACTCAAAACGTAACCGTCTCTCGTGTGGCGATATTGACAACGCACTGAGATCCAAAAACATTGAGCCACTCTATGGCTTTGAGTGCTCAGAGTACATACCACTACGTCACTCCAGTGGAGGAGGCAAAGAGATATACTATCCAGACGATCAAGAGGTTGACCTGGTGAGTATTGTTAGCTCACCGCTACCAAAGCTCCCGTGTGATGTGAGCCTTCACAGTCACTGGTTAGCAGTAGATGGGGTGCAGCCATTGGTACCAGAGAATGTCCCGTCTCTCTCTTTGGAGGAGCAAAGGAAACAAGCTGTTGCTCTGTCCCTCAACAGTCAAGATGCTTCTTTGGTACCGAAGGATGTCCGCTTAGAGAGAAAGAGAAAGAAGGAGGAGGAAGGTGTTGTTGAGGTTGTCAAACTCAAATCTCTCCAGCCTCACTTGCTAACAATGGAGCAGCAGTTGTACTATAAGGAATTGACTGATGCGTGTGTGGGCCTCTCCGATTCAAAGAGACAGGAAGGGCTTACGAGTCTTAGCACTGATCCAAGCGTTTATCAGCTTTTGCCTCAACTGATCACCTTCATGACTGAAGGCATTAAAGTCAACATTGGCCAACGGAAGCTGGCCTCTCTCAGAAACCTACTCAAAATGGTTAAAGCCCTTTTAGATAATACTTCCATATCAATCGAGAGATACCTGCACGATTTGATACCATCTGTCAGCACGTGCCTACTCAATCGTCATTTATGCACTCGCCCGGAATCAGAGGACCACTGGTCGCTGAGGGAATTATCCGCTAAAATATTGAGCATGATATGCAAGAGATACTCTAACTCGGTCAACAATATACAGACTCGGCTCACGCGCATACTCTCCCAAACCCTACAAGGGCTCACTCTTCAGGAGCTTGCCTCTCATTATGGAGCCGTTGCCTGCTTCGGTGAGCTGGGACAAGAAGCAATCTCGGCTTGTGTGATACCGCGTTTAAAGCAAGAGGGAGAACTGATCAAGTCTGCTCTGATCGGGGTGACCGGGTCATCAAAAATAGTCGAACAAGTTGCAGCTAACAAGTTGCAAGGTATTCTTCAGAGACACTGCTCCCCGGTCCTTCATCAAACAAGATCAGCCACAGACACGATAGTTATGTATCAGCAGGACTATGGGTATATGGGTACGTGTCTCTTTAACCAGGTCAAGTCCCTCAGGCAAGGACGCCCTATACTAACTCTTAGTAATCTATCAGGCCCTACTGGCTCTCCTACTAGTCCTAAGACTAAATTGTCTCCTATAACTGTTGGAAGTCCATCGCAAGTAACGGCGACAAAAATTTCTAAAGGAGGATTACCAGGTGGTCTTAGACTTCAAATTAATTCTCCTGGAGGAGGTGGCACGTCGGTTGCGACTATACCAGTTAGTCTACTATCAGCCATTGCTAATCCATCTGTGGTACAAGCCATTGCTAATCAATTAGCTGTCACTAGTCCAACCGTTTCATCTCCTCCTACTACTACCAGGCCTCTGACACCGTCTACTACCACAGCAGCTCCTGTTAGTACTGTTACTCCTCCAACAACAACTAGTACTGTTACCACTTCGTCTAGCTCTTAGACTTTTTCTTACGTATAATTTCAATAGACCACGACCTTTATGATATTAATTGATTTTAATTATTGATTGTTCTTTAATTTCATTATTTCCATTATTATTATTATCAAGAGCACTCTTGTTATTATTATACATGCCAATTTTCTCACGTTAATTTTGCTTGCATCATTTCTTGGCAATGATAACCATAAAAATAATTAATAACAATAAAGCAACAATGAGGTCTGATTCTTATAACATAATACATAATAATAATTTATTGTGTACTAAGTACAGCATCTTCTCTATATATAATTATAGTAAACTTAAAAGTCTAAAAGAGAGATGTCAATATCTTCAAAATAAGAGTCAAAATCCTCTAAGAAGAGAAAATAAACAAAAGTGAGACACTCGTTGCTATTACCTTCAATATCTGATGGTGTTTGGTTCTGATGTACTTGATTAGGAGCAGTAGGAATATGACTGTCACTATTAGTTACAGTGTTGCTGTGTTGAGTGATACTACCTCCAGCAATAGTACTAATACTCACTATCCTCTCATTGCTAGTGTCGTTGTTATTTCTAAAGTGATTGATAGCTGAATGGTTGCTACTACTAGTCATGTCACTATTATTAGTTTTGCTAGTAATACCAAACAGGAGTGATGCACTTTGATTCTCTTTCTGTTGATGATCCTCTTCAATCCTTGACAAACTCTATCAATGAGAATAATTCAATCTAGTCAGGTTTCCCACAGGGTTTTGATATAGTACTCAGCAACGAATTTTAAAATTGTTCCAAAATTTGGCAAAAGCACAGGTACTTGTTAAAAATGGCTAGGAAGAATTCTCCAATTTTTCAGTACACGTCCATATGTTGTATACAAAGTTTGCGCTAATTTCAATCAAAATTGGATTTATTACACATTAAGAAAATCATGTCAAAAGTCCTTATACTATAGTACAGGCATTGGTCAAATTTTGACAAAAAAGAATAGGAGAAAATTCTCTATTTTTATAATTTTTTCTTATGCATATACATGTTCTTATGTTATGTACAAAGTTTGAGCTGATTCCAGTTACAAATTAATTTTTTATAAATTTTTGAAGTTGCTCAAAAATCGTGCCAAAGTCCCTGTACTACAGTACACGCTCAGTGGCCAAATTTTGGTAAAAATGACTTTAAAAAAATTCTTTGTTTTCATATTTTTTTCTGAAGCATATACATGTTCTTATGTTATGTACAAAGTTTGAGCTAATTCCGATCAAAATTAGATTTTTTTTACAAATTTTAAAAGTTAATCCAAATGCCATGTACTGTGTATATAGTGCTTGTCAGCTCATGAAGTGTGCTTTTTAGCTCACTTAGCATGCTTTGTGGGAAAACCTGCTAGTCACACTAACAACTAATAATAATAATAATAATAATGCACTTACAATAAGATTCCTTGTACTTGTTGAGGAAGCATTGGTACTTTGTTGAGGAGGATATATTCTTACAATGTTATCCAGAGTGACATTAAGATAATGCTTACGAGATGATGGACTGAACACTGATACCTACAGTGTGACACACAGTGTATCACAATAGCTAATAGCATTACAATAGACCTGTCTCAATATAGCCACAGATCCTTCAACAAACTCATCCTTATACTCTTCCATGACTAAGATGTGAACAGCAGCATGCATTTCCCCTATAAACATTAGTAATAATGAAACACAGCTAATTGAAATATACCACTGGGATCCTGCAACAGGGCTGTGGCACTTTTTGTTGATGTAACAATGCTTTTCACTAGAGCACACAAGTGTGGTACTTTACCATTTGGTAGCTCTTTCTTGGAAGCCTAGAAATGTTCAAGAACAATCATGAATTAAGCTGTAATGCTTACTTGTCTAATAATGCTAGCAATGTTAGCATTGAGAATAGCAGAAGTAAGAGGATCTAAGAATGATAAAAGAGAACATGTCATTAAATTAATTAGTGCATTTGTGTTAATGACTACCATTCACATCCAATTCAGATCTCATTATAGCCCATGGCCCACTAGATTGATTAAAGTCATCAAACTGATGGTCAGAATAATCATAAATAACACTGACATGACTCTATACATAAAAATACATCAATTAATTAAAAATTATGTTTGAAAACATACTTTACGAAGAGGAGTAGAGGCTGGAGTGCCTCCAGATGACACAACAGAGGCTGTTGATGTGTCATCTAGTCTTTTGACACTGTCCTATGATGTATAACAGTAATGGGATATGATGAATGATAGCAATTTACTAGTGGTGGAAGGCAACCAGCTGGTCCTGGAAACTTTCTAACAACTCGTGTAGGAGTTGCCTGTACACCAGTTCGAGGTACAGTGGGTGTGTTCAGACGAGAGACACTAGGAGTAGTCATACGTTTAGGTAAAGATGCTGTGGTAGGAGTCAAAATGATTTCTGAAGGAGAAGGTGTGGTCAGAGGTCTAGTGATTGAGTTAGTTTTTGTAGTCTGTGAGGTGGTTTCAAGGAGTGGACGTTTAGATAAAGGTTGAGAGGAGAGTGACCAATCAGTTTGACTGACTGCCCGAGACTTTGAATGAGTTGGAGAAGAAAGAATAGGGGGAGTGTCGTCTACTCTGTCACTGATGTTAATTGGAGAGAAATCAAACATGTCACAATTTTTAAAAATTTCCTAAGTAAAATAATAACCGAGGAACAAATAAAGGCAATAACATACATCATAATCTTCAAGGTCATCAGTAACATCATGAGTCTAAATGTAATACAAAAAGATGATCAAATTAAAATCAAATTTAAGCTGACCTGAAGACTGGTGGCAGGACTTTTGTCTTTCTCAGTAGGAGCAGGAGATGGTAAAGTGCCTGCAGTGTCTGTGGCCTTTTTCTGTCGGAGAAAGCTTAGAGCTTGCCTTAATTCAGCCATGACAAAGCACGTGGATAAAACAAACCACGCCTTCACAGTAACCCTTGACTTAAATGAGCTGATCTGGTCAACAAATCATGTGATTGTGATCATAAGATCATGTGATCAGATCATGGATCAACTGCAGTTTAACCACGTGGACATGAGATGATCATGATGGTGAGGATGTGATAGTGTGACCTTTTCTCACAACTCACAAGTAGTGAAGCTATAAAATTGCCCTCAACTTCAAATACAAAGCCACTCTCCTTTTCTTTGTCTTCACTCGGCATCATCATGGCTAAAGCTATCAGAGAGAAGGACGGGAAAGCTATCCTCTGCTCTTACCTGAATGAGCTCCGCTTCTCCGAAGAATATAAAGACTTTACTGTAAAGCTACCTCCTCTTCGCTCACTAACTGCAACTAGCACTAACTTAGAGGAACTGGCCTCCAACAACCAATGGCTTAAGAATGAGGTAGCTTTATTGAAAGATTCATTATGTTCATGAATATACTTATATACACTAATGGTTGTATGTACTGTATAGCGCAAATTTTGAGGGCTGTAAATTTTGCAGATTTTGCGATTTTTTGAAGATTTGCGAAAATTACTACCGTGAAAATCAATGTATTGCAGTAAAATTTTCGAAGGTTAAATTTGCAAAATAGATTTTTAAGCAAATTTGCGAGATTTACACCCCTTGAAAATTTTGCACTATACAGTATGTCATTCTTTGTCTTCTTTATTACAGTCTCTGGTTGTCAAACCAGATCAGCTGATAAAGAGAAGAGGGAAGTTAGGTCTCGTCGGTCTCAATAAAACCCTCAAGGAAGTCCAGCTGTGGCTAAAAGATAACGAAAACAAGGAGATACAAGTTGACGCTGCTACTGGGAAACTTAGAAATTTTATCGTTGAGCCTTTTATGCCACACGCTGATAAGGAGGAGTATTATTTATGCATTTATGCTACAAGGAGTGGAAACACAGTCCTGTTTCATACAGAGGGAGGAATGAGTGTAGGGGATATTGACAGCAAAGCTTATCGTGTTGATATTGATATTGATTCCACGCTGGGTATTGATAGAGCCCTGAGTCTTGTTGAATCAGCACCTTCTGATATGAGACAGTAAGTGGGAAGGTAGAGAGAGCAGAAATATTCAGCACGGTATGATGTATTATTATTATTATTGTTGTTTTTGTTATTATTGTTATCTTCATTTCTGCTTTCTTTCCCTTTCTCTCCTTTTCTATTCCAACCTATCGCATCATTTTTGTTGTTTTTGTTATTGTTATTTTTATCATTATTGCTTGATAATGCTTTTAGGGTTTTGGCTGAATACATTGTGCTACTCTACAGAGCCTATGCTGACCTTTATTTCACATATCTTGAGATCAACCCACTTGGTATGTCAGCACATCATTATACTCAAGTCATTATGTCCTTGTTTTTTTATTTAGTGGTGAAGGGCAATGCTGTTCATATGCTTGATTTAGCTGCTAAACTCGATTCAACTGCCGAGTATCTTTGCAAAAAGAAGTGGTCTGGGATTGAGTTCCCTCCACCATTTGGAAGGGATGCTTTACCCGAGGCATGAGCTCTATGATATTAGATTGAATATATATTCATTAATGCTTTCTTGTGTAGGAGTCTTACATAGCTGATCTAGATGCTAAGAGTGGTGCATCTCTCAAACTGACAGTGTTGAATCAAGCTGGTAGAATATGGACGATGGTTGCTGGGGGTGGAGCTTCAGTTATATACAGTGATACTATTTGTGATTTAGGAGGTGGAGCTGAATTAGCTAATTACGGAGAATACTCTGGTATGTCCCTATGTAGCTGTATTGTAGTTAGTAATATCTTTTTACAGTTAACTTTTTATTGTATTAATTTTTTCTGTTTTTATTGTAAATCAGAAAATTTTTGTGTTTTAAGAAATTGTGCTGTGATTTAATACTAAGACTGTGTCATGTATTATTAAAAGTAGCATGTAATTATATGCGTGATCTAATTTTTATGAAATTCTAATCCAGTAAAATTAAAATCTTAGTAAAAATTTCTAGATAGACGGTAATTATTAATTTCTTTTTTTAGGTGCCCCCAGTGAGTCACAGACTTACGAGTATGCTAAGACGATCCTTGGTTTAATGACTAGTGGTCCTACAAGACCTGATGGGAAAATACTGATAATAGGAGGAGGAATAGCTAACTTCACTAATGTAGCCGCAACTTTTAAAGTAATTGGATTATTTTATATAATAAAATTTTTAGTCATAACTTTGTACGAGATGTAATTGTTCAGATTCTCTTTTATTTCCTGTATTTCTCTCCCCAGGGTATTGTAAGGGCACTTCAAGACTTTAAGCACAAACTGATAGAGCACAAAGTAACCGTTTTTGTCCGAAGAGGAGGCCCCAATTACCAAGAGGGTTTAAGGGTGATGAGAGAGGCCGGCTCCAAGCTAGAGATTCCTCTTCATGTGTTTGGTCCTGAGACTCACATGACTGCTGTGGTGGGGATGGCTCTTGGCAAGAGACCACTGCCTAAATCATTTGAAGAGACGACACCGCAGAATGTAAGCCAATCACAATATACTATATAGTTTGGTCCTTTCATATATCATACATGTACATACAATGTAATATAAATCTATCTTTTTAATTTTTTAATTTCTCTCCTTATAGTCGTTCAAAGTTCCAATAACTCCAGTGACCTCTGGCTCTTCCCTGGCTGAAATGGCTAACAGAGATGCCACTCCTCCAGTATCAGTCCTTGTCAATTTGTGGGAGGAGACACAAGAGGCTGCCTACTCTCCTCCCACTCCGCTCTTCACTAATAAGACTGTTGCTATTGTATGGGGTATGCAGCCAAGGGCTGTTCAGAGCATGTTGGACTTTGATCATCTTTGCTCAAGAGTCAAGCCATCAGTAGCTGCTATGGTGTATCCTTTTAGGTAAGCCAATAAAATATAATGATAATGATGATAATAATAATAATAATAATAAAAATTATTTTTAGTGGCAATCACAAGCAGAGGTTTTACTGGGGATCCAAGGAAATCCTTTTACCAGGTAAAGTGGTTAATGATTAATGAGGTTAATTTCCATACTTTTTTGTAGTTTATAAGAATATGTCTGAAGCAGCTGCCAAGCACCCCGAGGCTGATGTTCTTGTCAATTTTGCTTCTCTTCGTTCAGCATATGAGGCATCAGTTGAAGCTATGACCTATAAACAAGTAAGATATGTCCATTATCTGTATAATGTTATCTGTATATGTGCACATATCTGTATTATAACAATGTGCTTTGTACATGTACACACATTTACATTCAAGCCCATATCCTTTTGCATTGCAGTACTAAGTAAATCTCTCCTCCATTCTTAGTTCAAGTGTATTGCTATCATTGCTGAGGGTATCCCAGAGAATCTCACTAAGAAGCTGATCAAAATGGCCAATGAAAAGAAAGTCTCAATCATTGGTCCAGCTACAGTAAGTATATACCAGTCACACAATCAAAGATTTAAACTCATTAGGTGGGTGGGATCAAACCAGGCTGCTTCAAAATCGGCAACACTGGAGGAATGACCGATAACATCATCTCATCCAAACTGTATCGTCCCGGGAGGTAGGTGTGTCTGACCACACCCATTAATAACCACACCCTCTTTACTAGTGTCGCTTATGTGTCTCGCTCTGGTGGTATGTCAAACGAGCTCAATAATATAATATCAGGCTGTACTAATGGGGTCTATGAAGGAGTTGCTATTGGAGGGGACAGGTACCCTGGGACAACATTTATGGATCACATCTTTCGCTATCATGACAACCCGGACGTCAAGATTCTAGTTGTGTTAGGAGAAGTGAGACAAAATAAAGTTAAATAAATGAATAAATTTTTGTTAGGTTGGCGGAATAGAAGAGTATGAGATATGCAAGAATGTTAAGTCAGGGAGATTGTTCAAGCCAGTTATTGCCTGGTGCATTGGTACTTGTGCTAAAATGTTCTCATCAGAAGTAATCCCAATCATCTCTTGGGTTGATGTGATCCCTCTCTTCCCCCTCCCCCCCCCTCTCTCTTTGTTCTATTCTCCAGGTCCAGTTTGGTCATGCTGGTGCTTGTGCTACTAGTGATAAAGAAACAGCTGATGCTAAAAACAAGGTAACACTACAATACAGCAATGTTAATGATAAGATACAGGACATTAGTGATAATGTTCCTTAGATAAATTGTTGATAATGTACATATTATCAAGAGTGGTATCATGTCGATGATGCCTATGATATTTCACTAGGCACTTTTAGAAGCTGGTGCTATTGTTCCTGATAGCTTTGATACACTTGGAACAGTTATCAGGTCAGGGAATATCAGAGTATAAGTAGGTCACTTAATGCATTTCATTACAGAGAGGTGTATGAGCAACTGGTAGCAGCTGGACTGATTGTACCTGCTCCTGAGAAACAACCACCAACTCTACCAATGGACTACTCATGGGCTCAAGTATATATAATAATCTTTTAATTTTTGTTTTATTTTATTTCTCTTCTCCCCAGGAGCTCGGTCTTATTAGAAAGCCGTCATCTTTCCTTTCCAGTATCTGTGACGAGAGAGGAGAGGAGCTGCTCTATGCTGGTATGCCTATATCTGATGTCTTCAAGGAGGAGATTGGAATAGGAGGTGTCCTTAGTCTACTCTGGTTCCAAAGAAGGTATTCCTTCATTACTCCTTATGCTCCTTCATTATCTACGGTAGGTTGCCCGAATATGCTTGCAAGTTTCTAGAGATGTGTCTGATGGTGACAGCAGATCACGGTCCAGCAGTCTCAGGTGCCCACAATACCATTGTAACCACTAGAGCAGGCAAGGATCTCGTGTCATCACTGACTTCTGGTTTACTTACCATTGTGAGCTACTATTAAGAATAGAATAGATTTTGCTATTATGAAATTAAGGGGGCATTACTAGTACATGTAGTTTTAATCTATTACTAAGTGCTGGTACATATATATTTTCTTTCTTTTAGGGTGATAGGTTTGGTGGTGCATTGGATGGTGCTGCCACTCAGTTCTCTGAAGCTTATGATTCTGGCATAATCCCAATGGAGTTTGTGAATGAAACACGCAAACAGCACAAGCTCATTATGGGAATTGGACACCGTGTCAAATCAGTGAGTTGTATTATTTTTTGTATTATTGCATGGATACTTCTCTTACTGGTAATGCTTTCCTTTCCTTAGCTTAACAATCCTGACATGAGGGTCCTTATCATTAAAGAGTTTGTTAAGAGTAATTTCCCAGTTACTCATGTACTGGACTATGCACTTGAAGTAGAGAAAATCACCACATCAAAAGTCAGTCAAAAAAAAACAGGAACATTTTCATTTATATTATTATTATTATTCGTGTGTACTGTAGAAGCCTAATCTTATATTGAATGTTGATGGTGTCATTGCTACTTCATTTGTTGATCTCATTCGTTACAGTGGAGCATTCACACCGTAAGCTGTAATAATTATTAAATAATAATAATAATAATAATAATAATAATAATAATAATAATAATGATAATAATAATAGTAATAATGATGCTGTCTATTGCAGAGAGGAGGCACACGAGTATTTGGAGATTGGTACATTGAATGGTTTGTTTGTTCTTGGGAGAACTATGGGATTTATTGGTGAGTGTTTTTTGTCAGCTAAAAACCCCACAATTGTTTTGTAATATTTTCTGTCATCTAAGAGTAAGCTTTTTTCTGAAAAATGTCCTGCAATATAGCTCATGTTTACATTTCTGATACATAATTTATATACTTATGCTATGTAAAAGGTTTGAGCCAATTCTGACTGAAATTTCTTGAGTTATGACCATTTTAGAAATAAGCCAGCTTCCTGTATATACGTGTACTATAGCACATTTTTGACAGAAAACTATAGCCCATGCTTCTTCTGAAAAATGGCTCTGAAATCATTCGTTATTTTTATTTCATTTTTTAATGCTATAATGATGCCTTAATTATGGGTAAGTTGTCAAATGAAATTGTTTGAGTTATGACCATCTTAAGAAAATATGACTAGAATAGATCCTCTGCAGGCTTTATCTTTCCGTGTGATTTTAGGTCACTATCTAGACCAGAAGAGATTGAAGCAAGGTCTCTATCGTCATCCGTGGGACGACATATCCTACCTCAACCCTCAGATGATCCCTGACCTCTTGTTCTAAACCACAGGATATTTAAAAAGTCATTATTTTAATTCTTTGACCTCTTATTAGTGATTAGTAATTATTATTATTAACAAATACATTAAGTTTGTTGATTGCACAGAGTATATACATTTATTAATAGAAAACACAACTTTATACAAAAACAATTATTTATCAAAAAAATGATAATACACTTCTTTGTTATAGAACAAAATTATAATATATTACATTATTAATACATTAAAATCATTCCGATCCTTCTTGTGCAGTTTGAGCAGTAGCAGCTCGAGCTGCTTCTTTCTCTGCTTTAAGTTTTTCTTCACATTTGACAAGAAATTCTTTAAAAGTCGGCCTCATTGAGGGATCAGCGTGCCACAGTCTTGCCATCATTTGTTTGCAGGATGGCTCAAGATATGATGGTATGACTGGCCTTGCTCCCATCAGCAGTTTCATGACCCACACCATGGCATTGGAGCAAGGGTCTACATCGGAAAATGGCCTTTTCTGAGTGGCCAACTCATGAAGCATGATGCCTAAAGAAAGAATGAAAAATGACCAATTTACATGTATAAAGGTGTTAACAAGAAAAGCTTTGCTTTTACAGTTTCTTTAAAATGAATTTTTCTTACTGTAATGACTAATGCAGATTTGGCATGTTGAAAGCAAAGCACAGTAAGGTTTATATTATAATAAAAAATAGCACAAGTTATTAAGACACTTCGTATAGTATTCATACAGTCTCACACTAACCAAATGAGTAGACATCACTAGCAGTGGAGAAATCATTCTTCTCAATGATTTCAGGTGCTCTGTAGTAAGGTCTCTTGTTACCATCTTTCAGGCAAAGCTTGCGCAAGTCAGCGTAGAAGTTAGTTTGGACTTTAGTGTTGTACAGTCCAAAGTCCGAGACCTTTGCGTTCATCTTCTCGCCGATCAGTACATTACTGGGAATGAGGTTTCTGTGTATGATGGGGAATGAGTGGAGATAAGCCATACCAGCCGCTATATCTCTGATCTAGAATGAGGAAGGATAATAATCACGGGATTCTTTCCTTCTCTCTCTCATCTCGGGGTTTCCCACAAAAACATGCAGTGTGAGCAAAAGAGCTAAGCTGAGAACAACTTTAAAAATTCGTTAAAAATCAAATTTTGCAGAATTACTATTTTTACACAACATAAGTACAAATACATTGGAAAATGTAAAACAAAAAACTCTCTCCTGGTGATTTTAGCAAAATACCCTATACTACAGTACAGGGACTTGGGCCCAATTTTAAAGTAACTTTAAAATTTTCTAAAAAAATCCAATTTTGATCAGAATGAGCTCAAGCTTGCTACATAACAAAAAACATGTATATGTATTTTTAAAATATTAAAATGAAGAATTTTCTCCTAGTCATTTTGGCAAAATTTGACCAAATACAATGTACTGTACTACAATTTTTAGTCCATTTTTTGAGCAACTTGAAAAATTTACTGAAAAAAAGCTCGAGCAGTGTACTGGGAAACCTTGTCTCGTCTACTGCTTACTATTTGTGTCTTTTCCAGTTTACTGAGCTGTGTCTTCTTAACGTGCATGAGAGTATGGAGGTCATTGTTGGGCATATATTCCATCACTAGACAGTAAAGTCCTGAACTAGGGACCATGATAGCTCCCATGAATTGAACTACATAGGGACACTGCAGTCGACTGGATAAAGAAAAGAGAATAATTAAATATACATATTATAAGATACTTAAAATTAAATAGCAACACCTCGATCTCTCTCCTCCCTCATTTTCTTCCTCTCTCTCTCTCTCTCTCTCTCTCTCTCTCTCTCACTCTCTCTCTCTTTCTCTCTCTCTCTCTCTCTCCTTACCTCAATTGCTCTACTTCTTTTTGGAAAGTCTTCCTAGTGCAGCACTCCCAGACGTCAGGTGGACGATTTATCTTCTTCACAACGACATCAATCGATCTAAAGGTACCCAAATAAACGTCGAAGAACTTTTGAAAACTCTCCCAATTATTATTAATAGCTTCGTCGGATATCTTTATCTCGTGCTCTCCGACAAGCCACCAGGGTTTAGAGGACACTTTATTTCCTGCTTCTTCTCCTCCTCCTCCCTCCTCCTCCTCCTCATCCCATAAATCAAGCCCACACATTTTATCCGAGAGTTCCCTTTGCTTAAGTTCATCTTCGCAGGACTTGAGTCGAGAGTGAACATACTCGTTTTCACCCTGAAGGGTTTTTATTTTTATGACGAGTTCCTTGAGACACTCTTCTTTCTCTGTTACCATGTCCTGGCAGCGACAGTTGGTCTCTTCATATTTTTCTTTTTTGCTGTCTCGTCTGAATAAGCTGTAGAGCATGCAGGGAGGGGGCGTGGTCGGATGACTGTTGCTTCTCTCTCTCATCCTGTCCTCATAAGTGACATGGGCACCTATCAGTAAATGGATAGAGTTAAAATTTTAAATGATTAAAAATTGAAAAAAATTATATTATTACTGGATAAATTGATACAACTCAACGTTTATCACAATTATTATGATTATTATTATTAGTAGTAGTATGATTATTTATTATCATGCAATAAATAGTGGCAAAAGGATAATGGTAATAATAGAGAATGAATAAGATAAGTATAGATAGATGAAAACTATTATCATTATTCATACTTGTAATGGATTCCTTTATTGACGGGTCATTGGTCAGGGCCAGAGGAGTGTCTCCATCTTTATCCTGTATAGAAATATCTGCTCCATTATCAGACAAGAGCAGGCAAATATCCTTAAATGACCTTTAATAATAATAAAGACAAAATAAATAAATAATAAATCCCACTTAGTCACATCTTTTTACTTGTGTGCAGCAATATGAAGTGGTGTCAATAATTGCGGTCCTCCTGGTATATTAGGATTAGCTTTGTATTTCAATAATAGCTGGCATATATCCAACTGGTTCTCCTGTACAGCTAAATGTAGTGCAGTGAGACCCACAGACTAAAAAGAAAATACAGTGTATAAAATAAAATAAATAAATTAATGGTTTTTTTGAGGAAATTATATTTTGCAAATCTACTAAAATTCTAATAGCAACTTCTACCATGTGCTATGTGGGTACCATATTCAATTGATTTTCGCAGATTTTATTTCGCGCAAATCAGGAAGGAATCCGTGAAATTTGCAATTACTTGCTGATGATTAGGGTCAACCCCTCTTTGCAGCAAATAGTGAACAATGGCTGGGGACTTTGAGCGAGCTGCAAACATTAATGGAGTCCAACCATCTTTGTCCCTGAGGTCAAGGTCAGTAAAGACTTCAGCCAATTGAAGCACAATCTACAGCAAAAAGAGTAACATAAACTTAATATAAGGACAGAGAGAAAGAGAGGGGGGAGAGGGAGAGAGAGAGAGAAAGAGAGAGACAGAGAGAGAGAGAGTGAGAGGCATACCCCAATATTACAGTCCCCACAACATGCTCTATGCAGCGGTAGCTCATTCTTGGCATTCCTAATGGTTGTATCAGCATTGTGTTTCAATAGAATCCTTGCCCGATCAAAATAGCAACACCTAACAAAAGAGAATAGCAACAATTAGCAAAAAGTAATTAGCAACAATTCATCCATTAGAGTACATTTGATGTTTTGCCTACAAAGGAATAGACCCTATTGTGTCATATTATGCTAGTGTGTATTAAAAGTGATAAGGAATGTTTGGCAATGCTGCCCAACAGTAGAAGAAATTACTTTCACTTAAGCAAAGAGGCCCATTTACTAATTACACATTTACTGATAGATAGCATGAGCATTATTACAATGCACAGTGAGATTAGTGGGTGTAAGAATCTCAAAGCACGAATAAGTTTTGTTGGACTGTATGAGTGAGTGATGCAGCTACGTGTATAATAGTTTGTAGTAAATAATTAGGTAAAAAATCAAATTAGAGAACAAGGAAATAATATACATCCATAATAAATCGACATTGCCAATGGAAAAAATTAAATTCACCAACTTCATAAAATAAACAAAGGACAACACTTTGCTGCTATGCCAAACTCATATTAACAACTTGTAGACAGGCACTTTAGTTACCTGATGGTGACCAGGAGTGGTGTATCGCCTCTGCTGTTCTGAGCATTGATCAAAGTACCACAAGGAGTGGAGAGAAGGTAAGAGAGAGTCGAGACATGGTTTCCCTGTCCTTCGGGGGATTTGTTCATGCAGGCATAATGAAGGACAGTGTCTCCATCTTTGTCGACCAACTGCCAGTTTGCTCCGTTGTTGAGCAGCATAGCAACAATACCAGCCTGTACAAAAAAGGAAGGGGTAATGAGAGGACATTTCAACATGCAAATTAAATTAAAATAACAAAGTTTACTTGTCCACAGTAGGCCCCTAGATGAAGGAGCGTAGTTGAGGTCCCATCTTTAGTGAGGTTGACATTAAGTCCAGCTTGTAATAGAGCCTGCAGTGCCTGGACATTGCCACTACCACAAGCATTGAAGGCTTTATCCTGAGCACTGATGACTGGCTGACTGCTCAACGGGCTAACTGATAGGTGTGGATTACGTCTTCTCGCCAGTTCTATGATGAGAGAGAGGGAGAGGACAATATCATGAGTGTACTTTCATGTAAGGTCAATCAAGATTCAAAACAGTACTAAGGTCAATATAAATTTACTTTAGAAGGTCAATCATGAATAATTATTTACTTTAGAAGGTCAATCATGAATAATTATTTACATTGATAAGGTCAATCATGAATGTACTTTCAGTGACAGGGAGGTGACACAGAGGTCAATCATGAGTGTACTTTCATTTCTATGATCATATATCCTTACACTAAAGCTTTACATGTACATGTACGTCATACTCCTTGTGTCATCACATCCCTTCTCTCTCTTACCTAACATTCTTGAAGCTAGTTCAGGGGCTGCAAGCCCAATGGGAGTCCGTCCTTCTTTATCCTTCAATTGTACATCAGCTCCATACTCAATGAGTAGGAGAGCAATCTCAGTGAACTCTTTGTGTGCTGCCCAGTGCAGGGGAGCAATGTTCTGAGAGGCACCGGTCACATTAACGTGAGCATTGTTCTTTAATAGGACACGGACAAGGTCAACGTTGCCTCCTCTAGCAGCAAGAAATAAAGGACTGATGCCTGGAGAGCAGGAGAAAAAGAATTGTTGATAATATGAACTGATTGCCAAACTTAGAATGCGAATCATTGATAATCTAATAATGGCTGTCATGATGTAATGTAAAACTGACATGATATAACAACACTCAACAGTATTATTAAATTTTGGGCCTTATTTACATAACTGGCCAAATCTACGTGACATCCCTTACCTTTGTATCAATTAGGCAACTACATAACAAACCCAAACAAGTCATAACACGTAGCAATACAAGAACACAAATCCAGTTAGCACTTGAACTGCAAGTGTGCACTATGTACCTCAGCTGTGTACCCTATGCACTGAGCATGTGTGCCTGTAGGCTGTATGCTGCTAACAAAACTGTAGTATTTCTTGGAAGTGATTAAAATTAGGGACTACTTTGTGATTTTGCATTCTATGCATAGTTTGTAGGATGCGAGTAAGCTATTAGGAAACTTGATAGGACAACATGATATTGCGGCCACAATACGACTTTATCTTGTATAGCTGCATGACATGCAAATTGTTTAAAACAGGTAAACATTACACTCCCTTCTATGTCCCCTTTTGGAAAGTACAATGACACGTAATTGCATCGATAGACAAAACTAACGGCAAAATTTGCTGAATATGCAGCAATTTGCATCAAAACAAAAGCGTACACAAAGCAAAGCACACTGGAGGAATAACACTGCAATTAATGCTTTTAGATACACTTTTGCAGATACTGTAAGATTATGAGGTGATTCCTTTATAATTTATGATCAAATACCTTCTCTGTTAGTGATGTTAGGGTCAGCCTGGTGCTCTAGGAGTGTAACAGCTGATTCAACGTTTCCGCTCTCGACTGAAAGATAAAGTGGGGTCTCTCCTTTCTCCGTTTGAGCGTTGATGTTCTGAGGATGACGCGAAGAGACGAGCAGCTTGAGTATGGCATGATGAGAGACAGAGTTGTGGAGAGGAAGGTAGCTCTCATTGTCTGGCACGTTTGGATCAGCTCCATGCTCCAGCAAGGTCTCCACCGAGCGCTCTAGACCTTTCCTGGCAGCGAGTTTGAGTGCAGTCCAACCTTTGGAGTTCCTCTTGTCAACAGAGAAGGAAACCCCGCGGCTAGACCCGTTGAGGAAGAGCGCGAGTATGTTGGCTCTTTGTTGGTCCTGAGATGGGTCCCCGGCTCGCACAGCAGAATGGAGGAGAGTAGAATCATCCGATAAAAGAATGGACGGCTTGGCCCCTCTCTCCCAAAGAGCCTTCACCCCGTCGTAGAGCCCCAAGAGAGCAAAGCGGTGAAGGAGAGAGGCTCCGTCTGGCCGTGGCTCGAGGACTGCTCCTCCGGTTTGATGAACCAGTTTCACGATGGCGTCCACCATGCTTCCTCCATCTTCCCTCAAAAGCCTACCCAGCGCCCCGCCACCCTCCAAGAGCTCATCCATGTTAGAGGGAACGATCCCGTCAGAGCCCATGATTAGACTGCGCCGCTCACTATCCCTTCCTGGATTTAAAAATGGCTTGAAAAGATGAGATAGTGTCGTTATACAACACAGCAGATTCAATTTGGCTGATGGTGGGCGTTACCAATAACAAAAACTTTAGCCACGCCCCACAGCTGTTGGAATGAACATTGAACAAAGGATTATAAAGCCACTTAAGCCAGGCATACACTAGGCAACATGTTGCTGCCAACTTGCTGGCAACATTTGTGGTTACTTTGATCTTGTAAGCAACATGTTGCCAGAAATAGAACAGCCTTCTATTTCTGGCAACATGTTGCTTACAAAGTAACCACAAAGTTGCCAGCAACATGTTGCCTAGTGTATGGAGGCCTTAACAGTCGTATATCTATGATAATGGTAACCACACATCCCTGCAGGATGCATAGATCTACACATAATGTCTTCAAATAGGCTTGCATTTATTGCTTTAGCTTTAGAATAATTGCTGTTGGAAACCAAGCCTGTTAATAAACTAAGGGAAGACTAAGGGAGGAGCTTAAATGAACCCACGGCCACGATAGCTTTATCAAAAAAGTTCACTCTTAACAAAACATTGCCTAACTTCAGAATCAAATTTTCAGAAAAATTGACGATTAAAATTTTTGGAGGGCATAATTGCCCTTTTGGTCTTTGAACAATGAACACTGAAAATTATTTGATTGTGGCAAGAGTATTGTGCTATAGATGCATTCATTGCTTAAGAATTGCTGTTGCAAATTGCTGAAAAGACGTGCATCACTTAAACAACAAAATATTATAATAATAGAGAATTATCATAACAATAGTCCCATTCAAAAACGTAATTTCTGGAAGAACCATCGATTTTTGCCAGTTTTGTGTCTAAAAAGGAAACATCAGTAGCTGTCACAAAACCAATCCAAATATTACCTTTCCTCTAATTTCTTCTTAATCATAAAACGAGCCCTTCTCCTTCCCTTAAGATCCCTCAGACCTTCTTTGTTCACAACTTGCTTGTCAAAAGGGATGTCCACTGTATATCTAATGGAGAATAATTCCAATATAATACAGCAAGAATCTGGATGCACACTATAATTATGTCCCAATTCACACAACCTTCAACATACACCCACTTCTTAAAAGCATGACAATATGTACACATTATGTGTATTATAAATACTACTAATGTACCTGGTTGGCATGATGTGGTTGTAGTTGAGCACTTTCACAAAGCTCTTGATTCTGGTACGCTTCTTAACTCGCTTCTTTCCCATGTTCTTGGTCACTTTTAGTGGATACTTGTCAATGCCAACGACAAGCGCATGTCCATAGTGACGCTCATTGCTCCCGTCATCATAGTTCTTGATGATGATTCCCTTTCTGCCTGCATATCTTCCCCCAAGGACTATGACAACTTTACCGGGTTTCATGATCTTCCCCATCTTTGCTACACTTCACAAAGGAATAGGTTTGATATACCTACAAATTTACAAAATATACTTAATTGCTAAGCCTGTGAAAGACTTAAAAGGTACAATACATAAGTACTTATGAGGATTATAAAAGATAAAACATCTTTTACCTAAGTTAGAAGAGAGATGGAGGCACCACGTTGAAAGAGGAGAGGCACTAGTTATGAAGAGCATTAATTAGAATCCTAAACTGAAATGGGCGTGTCCCCACGCCCATTAAGGGGAAATTTGAGAGTGATGGAGGATGTCAGCTTAAAAATTCTGATAATAGGAGACAGTGGAGTCGGAAAATCAAGGTAAGGGCTAGGGAGAGTGGGGAGTATAGAGGTTACTTTTATTCCCAGTTTACTCCTCCGGTTCGTCAATAACACCTTTGACCCTGATCAAGCCTCAACTATTGGTTGGTCCCATTTTCTTTCTGACTGGCACAAAGTGTCACTTCTCTATAGGTGTTGATTTTAAAGTAAAGACTGTGCAATTAGCAGGAAAGAGAGTCAAACTAGCAATATGGGACACGGCCGGTCAGGAGAGGTTTAGAACTTTAACCCCTGCTTATTATAGAGGGGCCCAGGGAGTCATTCTGGGTATGTGGTACATACATGTAAATGCATGTTTGTCATGTCCTCTTAATTATATGTACTTGTATTCTAAATTTCTAGTAATCATAAGTTTTATTGGCTGATTTGTATTGATTGGGTTCAATTTCCTATTGTCTTGTTTTGTGTTTTGATTAGTGTATGATGTGTGTTTGCCAGACACATTTGAAGGATTGGAGGTGTGGCTCAATGAATTGGACACTTACGCTACGAAAAAGGATTTGGTGAAGATGCTTGTTGGAAATAAAATTGATAAAGTAAATTTATGTTGTCTTTGCCAAAAAATTGTTTTTAATATCCTTTTGTGTATTTCAAATTTTAAATTTTCAAAAGTTGGGCCAACGTCCCCCTGTACAGAGCCTTTGGCCAAATTTTGGCAAAAATGACTACGAGAGAATTTTTATATATTTTTTCTGATACATATCCTTCTTATGTTGTGTAGATGGTTTGAGCTGATTCCGACTTTTTCCTAATTTTTAGAATTACTCAAAAATCAAGCCAAAGTCCCTGTACTTGGCCAAATTTTGGCAAAAATGACTTGGAGAGAATTCTCCATTTTAATAATTTTTCCTGATACATGTACATGTACTCATGTTATGTAGCAAGTTTGAGCTGATTCTGATCAAAATTGGATTTTTACGAATTTTTAGAATTACTCAAAAATCAGGCCAAAGTCCCTGTACTACAGTATGCAGGGACTTTGGCTAAATTTTGGTAAAAATGACTCAGACACAATTCTCCATTTTTGTAATTTTTTGATACATATACATGTTCTTATGCTATGTTGAAAATTTGAGTTGATTCCAATGAAAATTAGATTTTTTAGGAATTTTAAAGTTACTCCAAAAGCCATATACATGCACTATTGTGGTGCTTGTCAGTTAATGAAGAGTGCTGTTCAGCTTACCTTGCATGCTTTATGTAAAATCTAGTGATTTGGAGTCAATTTTGGAATAAAATTGTAATGTATATTAGTGTGTATTTAGACTCTATCAATAATTCCATATTTATACACATTAATAGACTGAAAGAAAAATATCAAGAGCAGATGGACTCCAGTTTGCCCGAAGAAACTCTATGCTATTTATAGAATCCAGTGCCAAAACAAGAGACGGAGTGCAAGAAGCCTTTGAAGAGCTTGTGCAAAAGATTCTACAGAACCCTGACCTCTACACCGAAAATACATCAACTGTAAATGTATCATCGAATCCTTCATCGGGGAGTGAGCCGCCATCATTGTGTGGCTGTTCACTGGTCTAACAGTTGTAAACTGGTTGTGCATTGCTAATAATTTTGTCTGTGATAACAATAATAATTAATACTTTATAATAAAAAATGAATAGATATTATTATTATTATTATGACTCAAAATGGTTTGAATTTTCTGTTAGCTCTCATCGCTGCAACTTTCTGCTGGTCTTCTTGAAACTTTTTCCTCAACTCTGCTATTCGTTCACGCTGCTTTTCTCTTTGCTGGAAGGCATAAAGCATCAAGAACTGTGGCTTCTTTTTCTTTCTTTTTGGCCTACAAGTTTATAGTAATTCAGGCAGTTAAAAAAAGAGAGGAGTGACTGCCTGAATCTTACTTCTCAACAATAGGAGTTTTCTTTGTCACCGTAACCCAACCATCTTCATCCGGTTCACTCAGATGTTTCTTTCTCTTCTTCTCACTCTCAACCCATTCATCGTATGCTGTAACTCCAGACTCTGCTGCCTTCTCTAAGAGACTCTCAACAGGATATCGTTCCTGATATTCCCTTGTCCATTTCTTTAATCCTGTATCACCGACACAGCACGAGAGAGGAGGAGACCCAGTGGAACAAAGTGACAAAGCACGAGACACTTCCTCATCTTCTTTGAAAACAATGTAGCTGTAATGAATTACAAAAATAATGTACATTAATTAAGTAGTAGTGTGTGGGTGTAATCACAAGGAGTGGCTAATAAAATAAACCACACCTACCCAATCATATAGCCTCCTGTCTGTGGCTGCTCATTTTCAATAGCCTTAGTCCCTTCTTGTAGATACACTCCTTCCACTTGACCTACAAGACGCGAGAAGAGTTCCTGAATGGAGTCCCTACCGCAATATGGCGGCCAACCGGTTGTAAAGAGAGTCCTTTGGTTGGGTATCTTTGTAGAGGGCTGTCTCACTGAGTGTCTCTTACAGTATATTGTGTGCTGGGAAGAAGAGCCTCGAGAGGTTGAGAATTTTATCTTTAGTTCGTCCATTCTGCAGCACGTGGGTTTCAATTAATTAATTTTATTGAGCCACACCCTCTTGCTCCAGCGAGATGATGTACGCATTAACTTCTTTCTTGATTCTCTGTATCTCTGGCGCTGTCTATGGGACTACCAGCTGTGAGGTGATTGGCTCTTGTAAAGCTTCGTGCAGTGGGAATGTGATTGATCTTTCAATCATCCTTGGAAACTCTTTACCGTGAGAATTAGCACTATTATAAAATAGTTTAATTTGTGCATACACACAGTTTGCAAGTAATTGATCTAGCTGATGGGAACAAGAGCAAAGAAAGCCTCTTTTTCTTGGCCCCCTGTCAAGGCTATCACTGTGGCATGGAGAGTGCAGAGGCAGCCGTAAGTATACAGTTAATGATCTTCACTGTCAACACATGATCTTCATGTACATGGTGCTAGATTTGTCAAGAGATTTCAAATGATTTTATAAGCTGTGGGTTACTCAACGAAACAAGTTGGCGTTTTGAAACACTCTTTCCATATCGGTTTACTGTCACATTCACGGGTGGCGATGGTAGAAGGTAGAGTGTCAATTGGTTAATTACAGACGCATGCACTCCCATCATAGGATGTCAACTATCAAGTTTGAGGAAAATTTGTCCTTGAATAGCCTTAACTCAAGCTACCTTGATGAATACCCAGACAATCATTATGTAAGTGATTCTGAAGCTAACATTGCCTAACAATAATTGCCGTCTCACTGTTAATTGCTTGATAGAACTTTAAAGTGACTGGCCCTTGCATACGTCCAGGGTCTTGCACTAGCTCATCCAATTATGCTGGAATGATAGGATTTATCATAATCACATTGTGAGTTATCTTTGAAATAAGCTTTAACATTGTATGTACATGTAGGTTTCTCATTGTGGTTGTGTTGTACTTGGGCATTGGGTCAATTGTGATGTATTGCAGAGGAGCAAGGAGGATTGAACTAATACCACACATCTCCTTTTGGAGACAATTCCCACAACTTGTCAAGGTATGCATTAAGTAGACCACCTGCTCCTGTTTAATTGTACATGGGACAAGCTGTGAACAACTTTATTATTGCAATCATGTGCATGCAACTGAACTCCTAACAGTAATACTGCAGCATTCATGCTCCCTTGGTTTATATATATATATATAGGAAGGTTGTTTGTATGCAACAGGACCTTGTTGCTGTTGGGAGAAGACTGACTATAATGAACTACCTGATGTCAAAATTGTCAATGTTGCTTTGTGATATTGGACTTTCAACAATGGATGAAAATACACTGTTATCACAATCAAGAACACATTTGTCACAATTAATTCTCTCTGTATCATATTGATTAATCCTTTCCAGTGAATGTATTGTATTGTATTGTAGGAATTTTTAGTAGATTTATTCATCAAACTGTTGGAGCACACGTGTATTCACGTGTGTTGCAATCTAAGGGCGTGGTCTTAGGATTGTTTTATTGCTTAGATCAGGGAAAATGTCCATTGTCCTCCCCCTCGTCTTTGTCTGTGCTTCTGTCGTTGGAGTCTCTGCAATTTGTGACAAGGACCAAGATGATGGCTGTAGAGTTACCTGTGATGGAACAGTACTGGACATATCTAACCTTTTATCCTACCCGTGAGTATGTATATATTCATAGCCTTAGACTAACTGTCTTGTTATTCAAATCAGGTACAAGATTACAGTGGATGATAACAATGTGGGGGAATATTTCACATATAGTCCGTGTAATGGATTTGATTGTGGCTCAATTGATGGCAGCCTTGTGAATTTTGATAGTTTGCCTCAACATCGTATTATATTTATTATTTATAGATCTGTCTGAATCGAGACGATTCACATAAGGACAGTTGTGGGACATTTGCCTCATCGTGGGTAATCACTAAAACTAATCCCCTGACTTTTAGTATTCTCTATGCATGTCAATTAGGACAAGATTGCACGTAAGTCCTCATTTTGACTAAATTTAATATTGGTTCCATGGATAGGAGCTCATTCTTCACGTTTACTCAAACTGATGATGAAGAAACAAAGGTTGTCTATAAGTCACAAGAAGATGGTGCATATGTAAGAATGTCTCCCTCTCTCTCTCTCTCATTATTTGTATACCTTATATAGCAATTTCAAGTGACTGGGAAATGTGTTGGACAAATAAATTGTGTTAATGAACCATCTGATGGCCACAAGAAGAAGAGTGTTATTGGCCCTGCTGGACTGGTCCTTATGATCTTGTAATTATGTCACAGAATAGTTTGTGTTATCACTCTTATGCTTTCACTAGGTTTTTTGCTGCTTTGTTGATCTATTTCATAGCTGGTGCTTTAGTAATGAAATATCACAAACAAGCAACAGGGAAGGAACTTATTCCAAACTACCTTTTCTGGTCAGAACTACCATTTCTTGTTAAAGTAATAAATAAATATAATGATCACTGGGTGCTAATTTTAACTTCTCTCACTATATAGGATGGCTGTTTATTTGTTATTTCTCCTTGCCGCAAAAGAAAAGGCTATGAAGCACTATGAAACAATTGTAACACATACATCATCAGTATCATTATTACTATCATTATTATTTATATTTTTATATAAAATATTTTTGTTGCTATTATTTATTGTAGACACTACTCTGATACTCTAATTATTCTATACAGCAGAGAGTAGCATTGTCTATGTTACTCTTTACTGTATACTAAATTATGATCATGTGATATATTTATACTATCATCAGTTTTCAGCCATACAATACTAGTAAAACTATATCTGCCAGTGTTCTCTTACTCCTAGAGCTACTCACTGCAGTTTCTGCTGATTCTATTGTTTATAGTGACAATAGCTGTAAAGACAGCCAACTACAGTGGAACAATAATTGTTATTGCAATGATATGTTGGAGCACACGTGTATTCACGTGGATGTGTATTATTGCATTATATTGCCATGGGAAGGGCGTGGTATTGTAAATTAGATCACACTCACAGGCAGGATAATCACATACCTTGTCCAAAAATGTCTCCCATTGTCCTTCTTATTGTGTGTGTCTCTGTTGCTGGAGTCTCTGCTGATAGTGTAGATTGTACCCCGGACCAAGATAATGGCTGTAGAGCGACCTGTGATGATGGAACAACACTGGACATATCTAGCCTTTTATCCTACCCGTGAGTGTGTATTCATAGCCTTACACTAACTATTTAGTTTATTCAAATCAGGTACAAGATTGCAGTAGATGATAACAGTGTGGGTCAATATTTCACATATAGTCCGTGTAGTGGACTTGACTGTGGTGCACTTGATGAAATCACTGTGAGTTTATCATTTCTACGTTGTTATCAATGCATGTTGCCACATTAGCACCGCATGTATACATGTACTTTCAAGTCTCAAACAGGGGACGGTCTTCTATTTTACTGTCTTTAATTTGTACTATGCAGCATATGTATACCCAGGGTTTTTAATTGAAAGAGGCTTTTATTCAAGAGTAATAATGGTACTAATCGACATTAATTTAATTATGCATGTAGGTTTGTTTGGATAATCAAGGTAATTGTGGGAGTACTCACTCTTCAATGTGGGCAGTCACTAAAAAAGATCCCCTTACATTCACTGTTGAATACAGCTGTGGAGTTGGGACTTTTTGCACGTAAATTCTACTTTTTATTAAACCTATATCATCGTTTCGCCAATAGAAGTTCAGCGTTCACATTTGTGCAGAATGATGATGAAGAAACAAAGGTTGTCTATACATCACAAGAAGATGGTGCATATGTAAGAATGTCTACCTCTCTCTCTCATTATTTGTATACTTTATAGCAATTTCAAGTGACTGGGAAATGTGTTGGACAAATGAATTGTGTTAATGAACCATCTAATGGCCACAAGAAGAAGAGTGTTATTGGCCCTGCTGGACTGGTCCTCATGATCTTGTAATTGTGTCACAGAATAGTTTGTGTTATCACTCCCATACTTTCACTAGGTTTTTTGCTGCTTTGTTGATCTATTTCATAGCTGGTGCTTTAGTAATGAAATATCACAAAGGAGCAACAGGGAAAGAACTTATTCCAAACTACCTTTTCTGGTCGGAACTACCATTTCTTGTTAAAGTAATAAATAAATATAAATATTGGGTGCTAATTATAACTTCTCTCACTATAGGATGGCTGTTTATTTGTTATTTCTCCTTGCCGCAAAAGAAAAGGCTATGAAGCAATATGAAACAATCATCATCAGCATCATCATCAGCATCATCAATATCATTATTTTTTTATTTTTATATAAATATTTTTGTTACTATAATTTATTGTAGACGCTACTCTAATTTTTATAGTCTATATTACTCTCTACTGTATACTAATAAATTATGATCATGTAATATATTGTTACTATCATAACTTTCCAACGTAGTAAAGCTATTCTGCCAGTGTTCTCTTACTTCTAGGGCTGCTCACTGCAGTCTCTGCTGATTGTACTGTCTATAGTGACAATAGCTGTATAGCCAACTACAGTGGAACAACAATTGTATTGTGTTGTAGGAATGTTAAGTAGATTTATTCATTTAAACTGTTTGAGCACACGTGTATTCACGTGGATGCATAGATCTAAGGGCGTGGTGTTGAGGCCTTGAGCTATGAGGATAAGATCAGGCAGGATAATCACAGGCATTATCTTTAAAATGTCGTCCATTGTCCTTCTCATTGTGTGCGCCTTTGCTGCTGGAGTCTCTGCTAATAATGTTGATTGTACCTTGGATCAAGATAATGGCTGTAAAGCGACCTGTGATGATAGAACAGTACTGGACATATCTAGCCTTTTATCCTACCCGTGAGTGTGTATTTATAGCCTTACACTAACTATTTAGTTTATTCAAATCAGGTACAAGATTATAGTAGATGATAGCAAATATTTCACGTATAGTCCGTGTAATGGACTCGAATGTGGTGCACTTAGTGGAATCACTGTGAGTTTTTATTTCTACGTTGTTACCAATGCGGAGCCTGAAATTGCATTAAGACGATGATCAGACATTGTATTTAAACATTGCTTAATTTGATCTGCCATTTTTATGAAATGATCGGACAGGGTTTTCCACAGGATTTCATAGTCTTCATGCAGCCTCTTGTCCCAGTACTATAGTATATTTAGAAAAAATTAAAATGAGGGGATTTTCTATTTTTATATTTTTTTTCCTGGTGCATGTACATGTTTTTATGCTGTGTAGAAAGTTTGAGCTGATTCCGATCAAGTTTAGATTTTATACAAATTTTTAAACTTGCTTAAAAGTTGAGCCAAAGTACCTGTACATAGTAGAGGGATTTTAGCCAAATTTTATCAAAACTTAAAAATAGAGAATTCTCCATGTTTGTAATTTTTCTTGCTGGTACGTTATGTTGTGTAGAAAGTCTGAACTCATTCTGATCAATATAGTCGGAAAATGTCTGATTCCAACTGTTATTTTAGGTTCTACAATACATGTTTTAGTACCATATTTCTCTCAAACAGAGGATGGGCTCCTATTTTTCTGTTTTTAATTTGTACACAGATTCTTTTATTTGAAAGTTCTTCTATACTTATGCAGCATGTAGACCCCAGGCTCTAATTGAGAGAGGCTTTTATTTAAGAACAATAATGATGTTAGCTGATGTCAATTTAATTATACACTGTAGGTCTGTTTGAATAGTCAAGATAATTGTGGGAGTACTGATTCTTCAACGTGGACTCTCACTAATAACAATCCCCTTACATTCACTGTTGAATACAGCTGTGGAATTGGGACTGAGTGCACGTAAGTTCTTATTTTTATTAAACCTATATCATTGTTTCACCAATAGAAGTTCAGTATTCACATTTATGCAGAATGATGACAACGAAACAAAAGTTACATATGCTGAACTACACAATGATGCATATGTAAGAATGTCGATTTCCCTCTTTCTCATTATTTGTATACCTTATATAGCAATTTCAAGTGACTGGGAAATGTGTTGGACAAATGGATTGTGTTGAGGAACCACCAAGTCAACCATCTGATGGTCACAAAAAGGAGAGTGTTATTGGCCCTGCTGGACTGGTCCTTACAATCTTGTAACTGTGTCACAGAATAGTTTTGTGTTATCACTCCCATACTTTCACTAGGTTTTTTGTTGCTTTGTTGATCTATTTCATAGCTGGTGCTTTAGTAATGAAATATCACAAAGGAGCAACAGGGAAGGAACTTATTCCAAACTACCTTTTCTGGTCGGAACTACCATTTCTTGTTAAAGTAATAAATAAATATAAATATTGGGTGCTAATTATAACTTCTCTCACTATAGGATGGCTGTTTATTTGTTATTTTTCCTTGCCGCAAAAGAAAAGGCTATGAAGCAATATGAAACAATTGTAACACATACATCATCAACATTATAATAATAATTATTATTATTATTTGTATTTCTATATAAGATATTTTGTTGCTGCTATTAGACACTACTCTGCTGCTCTATTTATTCTATACAGCAGAGAGTAACATTGTCTATGTTACTCTCTACTGTATACTAAATTATGATCATGTGATATATTGTTACTATCATAACTTTCCAACGTAGTAAAGCTATGTCTGCCAGTGTTCTCTTACTTCTAGGGCTGCTGACTGCAGTTTCTGCTGATTGTATTGTTTATAGTGACAATAGCTGTAAAGCCAACTGCAGTGGAACAGTATTAGACATATCTAACTTAGTGACTTACCCGTAAGTAAGTAAATGCATTATTACCTTTGCTTCATATAGCTTTTTTTTTGACGCTAGATACCAAATTGATATAAATCAAAATGACGGCACACCAATTGGTAAATATTTTTCATATAACCCATGCCAGGGGATAGGTTGTGTGTCAACAGATGATAATAGTGCTGTGAGTTATGGAGAGAGAAAAGAGAAGCAATTGACACATAAGAACATTCTAGGTCTGTTTGATAAAGGATAGTAGTGAGAAAGTCAGTTGCGGCCTGATTACCAGTAGCTCTACTGTATGGCAGTTAATTAGTAGTGATCCATATGAATTCACTATTCAGTATGGCTGTGATATCGGTGCAGACTGCCAGTAAGGATATCAATAATAATAATAGTAATTGAAGTATGCTTTAAACACAGGGCCTCATTATTTACATTCACACAGACTAAAGACAAAGACGTGAGTGTTGCTTATACAGGAGGTTCAACCGATTATTATGTAAGCACGAATGTTTTTGTAGCATTTTACATTTATTCGTTATAGGAGTTTGCTATAAAAGGTAAATGTGTGGGACAGAATAGTTGTGAAGAGCCTCATCACGAGGATGCTGTAGATGTCACTGGTCTTCCTGGTTTGATCCTCATTCTCTTGTAATCATCTCACACTAATGCACCTCCTCCTATCACTTTCTCTCCTTTTAGATGTCTTGTTGGCTTAGCTACATACTTCATTGCTGGTATTCTGGTGATGAAGTTTGTCAAAGGAGCTACAGGAAAAGAACTCATTCCCAATTATGCTTTCTGGTCGGATTTACCTTATCTCATTAAGGTAATACACTACATGATGATAGTTTATACTTCATAGTTTTAAAGCTTGTAGCTATTATTGATGATCTTTATTTCCTAGGATGGCTGCTTGTTTGTTGTCAGTCCTTGCCTCCAACGAAAGATTGACTATGAGAAAATATAAATTATATTTATATTAAATGATTATATCTTGTGCGAGTGACACTGGCTGTTGAATATTGTTTGCGTGAAATGATTCTAGTAGTCTACTATTGATAGCGATTGTTGTAGTACGTTATCACTATTGTCATGTGGGTGTTGTAATAACTTACAATAAACGAGACCATTGAATTGAAGCTCGTGGTATATGGTTAGCCATGTATGCCTTCAGTATCCTTTTTCTGTTTCTTGGACTAACTTCAGCAGTGACTGTTACTGATTGTGACATTGACCCACAAAACAGTTGCAGAGTAAATTGCAGTGGAACAATAGTAGATATATCTGATCTTGTAAATTATCCGTAAGTGTAGACATGGTGTAAATTAAGCCTTAGCTAAATATATAATACTGATATTGTTGATAGATACAATATATCTCTAAGCCCAAGTATTCCAGTAGGCAACTACTTCCTCTACAATCCTTGTACAGGAGTGAAGTGTGAAACTAGTGATGAATATTTAAGTGCAGTAAGTAAGCCCTGAATGATTGCTATTTTAAATTCAAATTTTAAAGAAGTTTTTGTTAACACTTACTTTTACATCCTGAAGTGCTAATTGGGTGTCAAAATCAAACACTTGTGCTTTATAGGTTTGCCTCTCTGATGATGATGGTAGCTACAGCTGTGGTAGACTGGCAGAAAGCTCTGCAACATGGGAGATGACTAATACCAATCCATACAAGTTCACTATTCATTATGAAGGGGGAGATTGCACTGGAAATGATTGCAAGTATTGACATATCAATGAATATCAGCCACTTATGAGTACTTAATTATTGCAGGACCTCACTATTCACATTCTCAGAGACTGATAGCAGTGCTGTGAGTATTAAATACAAAGGGTTGGGTAACGGTGACTATGTAAGTATTGTCTATGCTTGTAAATGTGTTATCTTCTAGCTATTAGCAATTTGAGGTGACTGGCAAGTGTATTGGACAGAATGGTTGTGATCTAACACCTTCTCCTCGTCATGCAAACATATCTGGCTATATAGGATTTATTCTCATTGTATTGTAATGAAACCTAGTGCATTGAATTTACCAATGTTATTATGTTCACATTTTAGGTCATTAGTGGCCCTGTTAGTATATTTCATAGCAGGTATTCTAATTATGAAATTCTACAAAGGAGCAACAGGAAGGGAACTGATTCCTAACTATGCTTTCTGGTCTGGGCTACCGCTCCTTGTTAAAGTATGCTTGGGTTAATTTTCTTCATTAAATAATTTTAATTTGCTGGTAGGATGGCTGTCTATTTACAATCAGTCCATGTTGCACCAAAAGAAAAGAATATGACTCTATTTAATTAGAGTTTTAGACTATTCTATAATCATGAATCTATGATTGTCAGATTGTGCTATCTAATCTAAAACATGATGAATAAAATTATTTTTACCACCACGCCTATCATCAAAGCAAGGCTAAGGCGTTTCAGCTACAGAAAGGCGAGGATGCAGTTGCAGGCTCATATTCTCATTCTTCTTTGTTTCGTTTCAACACTAATAGTTCTACATGTAGATGCAACAGACTGTGACGTGTCATCTTCTTGTATAGCAAGGTGCAAAGACAAATCTTTTAACCTGAAAAGAATTTTAGGCTCTAAGACGTAAGAATTGTCAGTGCTAGTACTGAACTACTCCTTTTATTTCATAGTAAAACTATACAAGATACTGATGAATCTAATGGTGTCTACTATTTCCTAGTTGATTTATGCAAAGGAGTGTCTTGTAGTGATGTGCCAAAAGCTGCAGTAAGTTTTATGATGGGTGGATCTGTTGTCCAGCTACACCCATTTTAAAGATGATCTGGCCTTAAATTTGCTGGGAGTAACTTCGGTGGCTACCATGTAACTTTAAATAGGTCACAGTTCTAATTCATGTTGCATGTTGGCTAACAAAGCAGTTGTTGCATGCTTGTTTTTATGCAGATATGTCAGAAAAAGCAAAATGGTACAAGTGCTTTCAGTCTTGGCCCACTTTCTAGCGGTTTAGTGACTCTTTCCAATACATCAGATTTCACTGTAACATATAATGGGTATACTCAAGGAGACGGCAACTTAAGGTCAGTTAGTGCATGCTGACTTATTGCACATTATCCTGTCATTCAGGGTAGCAATAATTAATTTTATTCATGGAAAGAAGTCTGACTTCAAATATGAACGAGAAGAATCAGGTGGTGTTAGCACAATAAATTATGTAAGTGATAATTATGATAATAAAAATAATAGTATTCTATTAATTGTCAGTATTTCTCTGTTGGATATACTGATGAATCAGCACCTGTTGGATATGTGGGATGGGGTATCATTGCATTGTAAGTTTTCTAACACTAAATATATTTATAAACATACTTTCTTATTAGTGCTTTAATAGCTTTTGCTATTTATTTCATTGTTGGTATCATCTATATGTATTTTGCTAAAGGAGCACGAGGGATTGAAGTCATTCCACATTTAAATTACTGGAAGAGTCTCCCATCACTCATTATAGTAATGCTACAAGAGTCACATGCATGTTATATGACTCTCATTATAGGAAGGATGCTTGTTTGTTGTTAGTCCGTGCCGTAGGAAACTCAAAGGTGGAGGAGAGTATGAAAAAATCTAACAAATCTAGCTGAACTATATAGGATTTAAAGTGAGACAGCAATGAATCACTCATCATTATTTTTTATTTCTCAGCTGCTGTTTGCTTATTAGTTTCTACTACTGTTTGCTTTTCATTTGGATAAAACATTTTTTTATTTTTGTTGACTATTAGATCTAATTATTAATAATGAAACTTGTAATAACATAAGCGTGGGTTGGTTCATGGTCACATGATCTGTTTTAAGGAATTGAAATGGCGTGTAGTCTTGTTCTCTTTCTTTGTCTCGTGTCTTTCCTGATCGATTTCTCCAGCGCGACTAATTGTACTAAGGTGTCTGGTAAAGCTTGTCAGGCAACCTGTAATGGGAAAAAATATGACTTGAGTCATGTTACAAAATCAGCGTAAGTCTTGTTCTTAATATATATATAGATGATATTCATTCAAGTAAGAACATAACTGATTCAGATGATGGCTATTATTACTTGGTTAATTTTTGTGAGCAAGTCAAATGTGGTCAAAATAATGGCGTAGCTGTAAGGATAGTGAATGAATGATGTTTTAATTGCAAATTAATAGATTTGTCAGGGGAAAGGTATCCGCTATTTTAGTCTTGGTACAATTGATTCTGCTTTCTGGACTACATCTGACTCATCTGGAGATTTTAATGTAACAATTCATGGGACTACTCAAGGTGATGGCACAGTAAGGTCAGTGACATTAGAAGTTAAGTCGTCATTAATATTAATGTGGTATTTATAGGACAGCTATAATCATGTTCACTTCTGGAAAGAAAAATAGCATCGATTTTAATGGTGAAGGTCAAGGGGCTAATCAGAACACCTATGTGAGTTTAATAAATGTAATCTTGATGGAGTCTTCTTCCTAGTATTTTACAGGTACTTATCATGGTGGTAGTGAGAGTATTGCGGGAGCAATTGGCTGGGTTTTGATTTCAGTGTAAGATCAATAAAAGATACTTCCTTATCTCTTTACTACACATAAACACACTTCTAGTGCTCTGGTTGCTCTTGTTATTTACTTCATTGCTGGAATTCTTTTTATGTATATTGTTAAAGGTGCACGAGGTCTTGAAGTGATTCCCAACGTCAACTTTTGGAAGAGTCTCCCACTACTCATTGTGGTAACCACAGAACATATGACATCCCACACGACCTTGTTCTCTCTCCCTCTCTTTCTTTTCCTCTGTAGGAAGGATGCTTGTTTGTCGTCAGCCCATGTCGCAAAAAATTTGGCAAAAATGAGTACGAAAAAATATAGCATCATTGTTTGGTGTCTTTGTGTGTGTGTGTGAGGTACTAATAAGAGCAGTTTAAATTCTTAAATCAAGGAAAGCTGGGGGACGTTTCTATGCATAACACAAAATATTATAATTATTAAAAAATCTATAATGTATCATTTTTGGTTTTTTGAGTATTTTTTGAGTCTCTGCTCTTGATCAAAATGCAAATATTGTTCGCGTAGCTCTCGGCAGAATGTGTGAAAGTTGTTGTCTTTGTTAAGCCTTGATATGAGGCCAGGGATATCTTGAATCTGAGGATCACTGGAAATAACTGAGGAAAGAGAAAAAATAATTGAAACGTGAACAAAAACCCTTGATGACTGATGACACACACACACAAGGTTTATAATAACAATCAAAATGTTGTGGCTAACATTGTTATTGATTATTGATGTAGGGTACTTTCATTTTACTTGATTACTTCTCATATACGTGTACTTACATGTCCATTCACGAGTGTTTTCATCAATTGCTAAACTCATAGAAAACTCTCTTTTGTGGTCAGTAGCATCAATGTTAGTGAAAATGATAGTAATCATGTGCTCTATAGAAGTACAACAGAGGCATAATAATAATTATTAGGAGTGTAGTAATCTTACCAGCTGTTGTTTTGAATTCCAGACCACAATACTCTTTGAACATGTCACTCTGTCTCATTATCCTAATATTATCTTCATCATCTACTGGTTGGGACTGGACTACAGTATACACAAGGAATGATACAGTATTACAGTAAGCTACCCACTAAACCACTAAATACTACACCATGGCAATATCAATTACATGCTAAACCCATAGAATAGAATAATTCACTGAAATCTGTCAAGTGAATTTAAAATTGAATTTACATACATGCATAATAATTTTAAAGATAATTCTTACTTTCAGAAATCTTATTCCTCGCTGTTGTACATTCTGCTTTTAGCTTCTGGGTCTGCTTCAGCACTGAGTGTGAATGGTTATTATTATTTTAAAAACATTAGAGCCTCAACTCACATTGCTTTGTTTCCTGTCTCCTTTTGTGCCATTTATCTAGATTGTTCTGAAAACTCTGTATCGTCTCAGTTTCTAAAACAACAAAACACGCACGCAATTAATTATACATGAATGGTTAAATTGAGCAAGTAAATGTACATGTAGTTTGGTGTAACACAAAAATTAAATCAGTATTATACCTCAAACTTCCTACATGCATGATTACATGCACAATTGTACATGTAGCAGTATCGGAATCAGCTGGCTGAAAATATAATACAGAACGTAAGTACATGTACATGTATATGCAACAGAAAATGTAATAAAAATTCAGGTTTCAGTTTCGACAAAATTTGGCCAAAACCATATTTGGGAGAAAAGCATCAGCTTTTTAAAAAATGGCTATAACTCAAAAAACTCCATATGCATAAATACATCAATATGCATCAGAAAATGTAATAAAAATTGGGGATGATTTTGGAGCCATTTTTCAGAAAAAATCATGGGCTATAGTACAGGGTACTTTTCAGAAAATGGCCATTTTTAAAAAACGGCCATAACTCAAAAAATTTCAGTTGGAATTAGCCCAAACTTTCTACATAGCATAAGGACATCAATATGTATCAGAAAATGTAATAAAAATTGGGGTTGATTTCGGAGCCATTTTTCGCAATAAACCATGGGCTATAGTACAGGGTACTTTTCAGAAAATGGCCATTTTAAAAAATGGCCATAACTCAAAAAATTTCAGTTGGAATTAGCCCAAACTTTCTACATAGCATAAGGACATCAATATGTATCAGAAAATGTAATAAAAATTTGGGGTGATTTCGGAGCCATTTTTCAGGGAAAACCATGGGCTATAGTACAGGGTACTTTTCAGAAAATGGCCATTTTTAAAAAATGGCCATAACTCAAAAAATTTCAATTGGAATTAGCTCAAACTTTCTACATAGCATAAGGACATCAATATGTATCAGAAAATGTAATAAAAATTGGGGTTGATTTCAGAGCCATTTTTCGGAAAAAACCATGGGCTATAGTACAGGGTACTTTTCAGAAAATGGCCTTTTTTTAAAAATGGCCATAACTCAAAAAATTTCAGTCAATATTAGCTCAAACTTTCTACATAGCATAAGGACATCAATATGTATCAGAAAATGTAATAAAAATTGGGGTTGATTTCAGAGCCATTTTTTGGAAAAAACCATGGGCTATAGCACAGGGTACTATTCAGAAAATGGCCAATTTGAAAAAACGGCCATAACTCAAAAAATTTCAGTTGGAATTAGCCCAAACTTTCTACATAGCATAAGGACATCAATATGTATCAGAAAATGTAATAAAAATTGGGGTTGAGTTCGGAGCCATTTTTCGCAATAATGGCCATTTTAAAAAATGGCCATAACTCAAAAAATTTCAGTTGGAATTAGCCCAAACTTTCTACATAGCATAAGGACATCAATATGTATCAGAAAATGTAATAAAAATTGGGGTTGATTTTGGAGCCATTTTTCGCAATAATGGCCATTTTAAAAAATGGCCATAACTCAAAAAATTTCAGTTGGAATTAGCCCAAACTTTCTACATAGCATAAGGACATCAATATGTATCAGAAAATGTAATAAAAATTGGGGTTGATTTTGGAGCCATTTTTCGCAATAATGGCCATTTTAAAAAATGGCCATAACTCAAAAAATTTCAGTTGGAATTAGCCCAAACTTTCTACATAGCATAAGGACATCAATATGTATCAGAAAATGTAATAAAAATTTGGGGTGATTTCGGAGCCATTTTTCGGGAAAAACCATGGGCTATAGTACAGGGTACTTTTCAGAAAATGGCCATTTTAAAAAATGGCCATAACTCAAAAAATTTCAATTGGAATTAGCTCAAACTTTCTACATAGCATAAGGACATCAATATGTATCAGAAAATGTAATAAAAATTGGGGTTGATTTCAGAGCCATTTTTCGGAAAAAACCATGGGCTATAGTACAGGGTACTTTTCAGAAAATGGCCTGTTTTAAAAAATGGCCATAACTCAAAAAATTTCAGTCAATATTAGCTCAAACTTTCTACATAGCATAAGGACATCAATATGTATCAGAAAATGTAATAAAAATTGGGGTTGATTTCAGAGCCATTTTTTGGAAAAAACCATGGGCTATAGCACAGGGTACTATTTAGAAAATGGCCAATTTGAAAAAATGGCCATAACTCAAAAAATTTCAGTCAATATTAGCTCAAACTTTCTACATAGCATAAGGACATCAATATGTATCAGAAAATGTAATAAAAATTGGGGTTGAGTTCGGAGCCATTTTTCGCAATAAACCATGGGCTATAGTACAGGGTACTTTTCAGAAAATGGCCATAACTCAAAAAATTTCAATCGATATTAGCTCAAACATTCTTCATAGCATAAGGACATCAATATGTATCAGAAAATGTCATAAAACTTTCATCCTTAACTTAAAATCTGATGTCTCATATTTCTTACTTCTTTCTAGGTTTGACTTTTTGTTTCTTACGTCTGTCAATATCTCAGTCAATTCTTTTTCTTTTCTATCCCGAGAAACTCTAAGTTCAGCCAGTAAGGCCCTACCAATGTCAAGAGCCTCTGTCATCTTGATCTTGGATTAACCGGAATAACCGCCAAAATTTTTTAAAATTTCATACATGGGCATCAATTAGAAAGGGTTAATAAATTTACGAATAGATTAATAAGCACAATAAATTAATTATTTTTAATGAATAATTAAAAGGTCATTTGGAATCAAAACCCAAAGCAGGAAAATGACACTTCTGGCTATTATAATAAATATCAGCAAGGAAAATTACCTTCCCAGCTATGCCTAAAAATACAAATGCAATGTATGAAATAAACAGCATGGATAGCATCTACCTTCAAAAAGAGAAAAGGGTCTATCAGGCAGTTTTCCTGCTTCTGTCTCTGTCATACACCATTCACAAAACTATCATAAAAGTATGTTAGCTCTAAAACTTCAATAAAATAATATTCTACAAACAGATAAAGCTTTTATGTAAACATAAAAAGCAAGTGATTTATTACATTTATTGAGCACACAAACCAGCTTGTGCCTGACACTTGCCTTTATAGCACGATGGAGATGATAGTCCTGACCAGTTGACTGGTATAAACTCAGTAAAGAGTAGGCATTGCCAGCAGTACCATGACACAGACCAAAACCTTTGAGAAGCAGTCCTCTTTCCCAAATAACTTCCCCACATTTTTCCATAGCAATCAAATACTTCTCATCATGAAAAACCTATTAATATTTAAAAAATATAATCCATGCATGCATAATCATACTTTATAAGCCATTCCTAGCATGTGTACAAAACCTGGTGCACCATGGCACCACTGAACTAGTTTATCATTTGAACAAGACTCTAAACTAGAGGGAAAGTTTCCAGTTGAGAATTGAAGTGTAAGAAGTTTATCGATTGTGGACTTGATGGCATCAATGTGACTAGAGATAGATTTTAAGTGAATTGCCTATAATTATAAAACAAAGCTGATAACAAGAGCTGTATTGAAACTATTTTTTATTACTTGCATCAAGACTGTGAGTATTCCAGCAAGACCATGAGCAGCTCCTAAATAATGTTTCTCATGCCAAGTATACATTAAAGGAAACTCAGAGTCTTTTGTACTGGAACTGAGTATTAACTGAGAGATCTGGCTAGTAATAAAATGAGAAAATGCATACATTATGATCAGCACATGTTTACACTTTTTGGTTTTTTACTTTACAAGCAATCAGTGCGAGTGAAATTAGCAGACATTTATCTGTACAAACTTGCTAATAGCAGTCATTAAAGTATATTAGAAGTGTCAAATTTTACAAATTGCTGGAATTTAACACCCACTTTAAAAGGAACCGCCTGTAAGGGACCCGGGAATATTACAACAACCAACCAACCTCTTCCATGAGTCCAATGTCAATTGACCCTGGAATGAACGAGCTAACAAATAACAGAGCATACAGATAGCCGGTTTGACCGTATAAAAGTTCACTAGGAAGTCTCTCAAATTCTCTTTTGTTCTCACTGTACATGGAGCAGAGTCTTCTAATGCACTCCAAGGACTCAGAGCTCCTGCTTAGCTTATGATAGCAAACTGCAGCAATTGCTAAAGGGCCTGCTCCTCCACAAAGGAATGTTTTACGATGAGTCTTGAGGTGAGCTAGGGAAGGCTCAATAAAACTGAGGCACAGGGATAACTCATACTGAGCTCGCTCCTTGTCATCAGAGAAGATGCTAGTTGCCAAGTGAAGATGAAGGAATGCTAGGCCTGAAATATAAACATTAACATATAAAAGGCATGCATAGGCTACCTCCTGTTCCAGTGTATACAGACTGGTCAGAGGAGGCACTGGATTTATAATGAGCATCTATTCTTTTTAACGTTGATTCTAGTTCAGTCAATATTTTTGGCTTTAATAACTTTAAGGTCTGGAGTAAAGAGAGTATTATGAGTCTGTATGGTACTTAGCTTTACTTCTTGGGCTTTACTGGGACTGTTGCATCCCTCTTTAGTAAAATCAGAGAGCCATGGATTACCAAGATACCTCTTCTCTGCCATTGTGCATGAGCCACACCTCCAGAATATTAGTTAACCTTAATTAATTAGATAATGAATGAGGCGTGAACTGATAATGATATTCATACTCGGCCCCTTGATTTGAACGGGGGGTCGGGGGCAGGTATTTATCTTCGAGAAGGCAAAAGAAGAGAAAGTCTTTCTTTATCTTTCTTTATCTCTCTCTTTGTACAAGCTCTCCAGCTCCTCCCGCAGTCCAGCTCTTTAGCTCTGCTCTCAGAGTTTTCTTCTCCAGTGCCTAGTGGTATATCCGAGCGAGGGTGATGGCGGAAGACGTCAGGAAGTGGCTGAGGGACATTGGTTGCGAGCACTATCATCCCATCTTTGTTCAGAATGGCTACAATAATCTTGGGGCCTTGAGGTCAGGCAGGGTCCTTGTTTTTATGTGTTTGTCATAGCGTTTCTGTTCTGCTTGCTTTTGTCATATAATTTGTTTATTTACTGAATCTACCAAACAGAGTCTGCCCAAGTGGCTTTCTAATTTATCATCTCCCCCCTCTCTCTCTCCTCTCCCTCATTTTTTCCTATAGTGGATTGACTGAAAGTTCCCTAATAAAAATGGCTGTCGTAAATTCAAGTCACAAGCAGGCTATACTCAATAAGGCGAGGACCACTACTGCTGCTTCTTCTGCTGGTGGAACCGTTGACTTTGATGATTTTGATAATCTTCTCGGTGACCTTACCTCGGCCATCGCTGACTTGGAATCCATTACTGCTGTGAGTGTGTGTGTGTGAGTGTATAGTTGTTTTGTCTACATATTTCATTATTGTACTTATTGTTTAATCTCCTTGTCTCTTTCTCACTTCTTCCTTTCTCTGACTCATTCCTCCTATGTGACTACCCCCCCTCTCTTTCTCTCTCCACATCAAACACTTCTATAACTTGTAGCCTGGTAGGAGTCCTTCTATAGCAGCCAATAGTTTCAATCCAGTAACCTCCTATGACCCTTCTTCAAGAGTATGTCCCCATACCCCTTTGTTCTTTATCCTCTCCTCTCCTCTTTATATTAGAGACACACTGTACCAGCTGGTACAATCAGTGGCTCGTCATCAGGGAATAGCACTCCATTAGGAGGCGGGACACCATACAATAGTTTACAAAGGGTTAGTGACAAAATATTGCTTTATCTTTATTATTATTTATTATTAATTTTAACATGCAGGAGGAGCAAAAGCCTATACAAGTGAGCCTTAATAAATCTTATTTGTAAAATTTAATGCCCATCATATTCATGCTGTCTCTTTTTAGGGGTTTAATCCAGAGGCTAGTTTAAAGGACACTGATCTTGATGCTCTCCTCACTGATTTGTGTGAATTTGACCCAATGAAGGAAGTCCAGCCCTCTCAGGCCTCTATGCCTACTAATCCAATACAGTTTGCTTCCCCAGTTCATCAGGTTGCTGCTACTCCTCCCCTGCCACATCAGAGAGTAGTTCAGAAGACGGAGCCTTCTCCCCCTCCCCCGCCAACCGCTCCTCGTCCTGTCCCTGCTAATAAACCATCTCCACTAGCCCAACCTAAATCAAATGGAGTCGTGACACATGAGGTATTGTAATGTTACCATCTTTATCTTTATTCCTCCTCCTCCTCCTCTTTTTTAATTATCTTTATCTCCTTTTCTTATTTAATGATGAATCTCATAGACTAAGGACAGTCCTAGTCATTCAAATTCTTCCCTTCCCCCTGACCTCCCCCCACCAAAAGGATTTGATTCAACGGGTGAGTGAAGACAATTGCATGTAGTTAAAACAATAATGCTATAACAGAACTATGCTTTTGTTCTGCACACCCAGCCACTCATTAAGTAATCATACTATGAGTAATATTTATAGTGACATATGTTAAGAGATAGAATGACATGATTGCATGTGATGATGTGCGTGTGTGTATGTGTGTGTGTTCTTGTGGGTACTAGTCATACCACAAGTTCACTCATCTCTCCCTGACTCAACACAGTGTCATTAATTATGCAAAACTGATTCTAATTTAACTCTCTTGTGTGTGTGTGTGTGTGTGTGTGTGTGTGTGTGTGTGTGTGTGTGTGTGTGTGTGTGTGTGTGTAGTATAAGGGAGATAAGGTGTGTTTGTAAGAGATTTCATGATTTCACCTTTTGCTGTGAGAGATTGGGTGTTGCCACTGTAAATACAGGCACTTGTAAGGAAGTTGAGACACTAAGTACAATAATTTGACATTATTATTATTATCCATAATCTATGCACATGTATTTTACCTAATTTGTTGGTATGGATTACCTTACCATTAACAATCAAAATTGCAGGATGAATACTTTGTTTGGTCTTTACTATAAACTCCTTAATCCAAATATTTATTTTTCCATGGGTCACTCTACATGTATTTGTAGATACTGTTACTGAAACTTAAGCCTCTTCTGTGATTTGTAAAGTGTCTAAAAACTTTCACTGTATACACTTGGTTCAGTAGCTTTATTTTATACACTGAGTGAGTGGTTATTGAGTCCTATTTGTGTTCTTGTTACAATAAGACAAATTGACAAACAAAGACTATTCACAATCAGCTCATGTAGGGACACTCGACAGCTTACATTGCAACCTGTCCCTCTCACAACACTCTAGTGACGGTATTACTGAAATGCTGACTATACTAAAGTAGAAGCAACAACAGATCTTATTATTAGATTTAATCTCAAATTCCTGGCACTGATATGGCTGGTATATCTATTAGCAATACCATATTATATCGATTAGCAGCCCCTTATAACGTATGTGTGTATGTGTGTATGTACATGTGTGCATTGTTGTTGAGCCATAATCTTAACGCAATAAACATGGTCCTTATTTGCATTTGACATCGTTAACAGAGGGAAGCTTTGATGACAAGTGTTTCGTTTAAGACTGTTCACTCGTGTTGGGTTGGTGGGATCCATACATGTATACTTACTCACTCAATGTCTGCCCACTCTTTTTGTTATTATCAATTACTTGTGTATACATCCTCCGTGTATATTAGCTTGTTTACTGAGTCTCTTAGTGCATTTACATTACTTTATGTGAGCAGTCTGTTTACTCGTGTATGTTTGTGTACATGTGTGTGTGTGTGTGTGTGTGTGTGTAATTATAGTAAAATTAAATTTCTTGTGGATAGGATTTTAAAATAAACAACAATAATTTATTATTCTGAATAAACTAATTACTCTCTTGCTCTTATGGTGTGACATAGTAATAATGTCCCTCCTTTATATTTTACGCATAACACAGTACTCTAGAAAGTATAGTATTTCATTACTTACAACAGTACAATAAAGGACAATTGTCATACTTTCTATAGCAGTACTGGCAACAAGGGCTCTACTATACTATAAATACAAGTGCTATATTTTTATAAGAGCTAGTCCTCTGGAAAGTAGTGTAACATTTTTCTCTCTTAATCAGATGAGGTCCATGTCACTCCAATCCATGAGCCAAAACTAACTGGAGCTAGTGAAGAGATAACCAAAGATGACATTGCTCGTCGCTTGGTTGCTAGGGAGGAGGAGCTTCGCTCGGACCCCAGTCTCAACGACGAGGAAGTTGCTGCTAAGATGAAAGACGAAAAGATGAAGATAGCCATCGAGAAGATGAAGATTGCAAGCAAGAGAAAGGTAGCCATCAAAGTCTTCAATAACGATGGCTCCAACAAGACCGTGGTTGTTGAGGAAGGAATGACTGCTGCTATTGTCTGCTACCTTCTTGTATCCAAGAACCATTTTGAGGAGTCACCCAACTGGACTATAATAGAAAGACTTGGAGATGTGGGACTGGGTAAGAAATAAGAATATACTAATATTACTATTATCACCTTTATGACCATGTATTTATGTGCATACATGTACATGTATATGTATCTCAAACTTTCGTCACTTTTTTCTCATAGAACGTGAACTAGAGGATCATGAATGTGTTGAAGAGATATACACTCATTGGGCACGTGACTCCAACAATCAGTTCTTCTTCCGCAGAAACGATTTGAAATATGAGCTGTTTGTAGATCCAATTGTAAGTGACTACCTTTATCTCCTCATTCCATGCACATTTCTTCACATACAGTCACGCATGCAATTTAATGAAGTTGAACAAACACACAGTTACTTTGTTTCTGTTTTGCTTTACATTCTCGTATATCTCACTATTCAAAACACCTTTTATTTTCTTGTTGCTTATTATTGCATGACATACATGTATACATACAAACTTGTTTATGATGCATCTGTTTGCTTGTTTATACAATTAATGCATTTCGTGTAATGTACACTCATGACACTCAGTATTGTTGGTTATGGTTTCTGTGTCTACATGTACATGTACATGTACACATGGACCGCCTTTATGTTTTGTCATAGCATGCAACTGCCGAATATAGTATTGTGTGTTGTCTATTTGAGAGGCTGTGGTTTGTCTGAATGCAATAAGGAGACTAATGGAATTAAGTGTTGATGCTGTTGGCCCAGGTGGGAAATTAGCCTTATAGCATTTATAGGAACATGTGTCAATATTAATGAGAATAGTTTTTACTAAGACATTGAGTTTAAATTGATTAGTATGTACATGAATTATGATATGATTGCATTCTTTAAGTGTCTGTATCTGCAATATCGTGAACTGTGGTTAGATGATACATGTAGTACATGTACATAGCAATGAGAAGAGGTTATACTCTTCACTTTCTTATAATTATTTTAGAAATATTTCCCTGCTTTGCTAACAAGCACCATGATTGGCAAAGACAGCAAGAACCGAACAGATAAAGCTAGGAAGATACTGGTCCAGGAGTATTTCACGTCAGCCCTTCGCGTCCCAGAGATTGAAGGGTTCCTTCACCTAAAGGACGGCTACAAGAACAAGTGGAAGAAGATATACGTCATATTGAGGGCATCAGGTCTCTACCAGACACTCAAAGGGAAAGCTAAAGTATGTAGACTAACTGGATGTAGACTGTATGTCTAACATGATGTGACTCAATGTGAATATAGGTTACATGTACCTACACGTAGATATTATTGTAACTCCTATGTACATGTATATGTGTATGTAGATTTGTTATTCCCTGAAGTAGGTTCTTGTGTTGTCTTTTTGCTTTTTGTGACTTGCAATGTTTAAAGTTTAGAATTTTAATTTCGACTGCTTTGTTTTGATTTTCTTTTGATTACCTGGTGGCCATAAATTACTATACAAATGAGTCTTTTGAGAAAAATATCAAACAGCCTCGTCCCATTACTGTAGGAGTAGAACTAGAATGATAATTGTATGTATATTTTCATCTTCCTCCTTCTACCCTCTCTCTTTCTCTTTGACAGACGGCCAAGAATTTACAGTTGTTGATTCAGTTTGAAGATTGTGATCTTTATCGTGGCTTGAACTTCAAGAAAATGCTAAAGGCTCCCTCTGATTTCTGCTTTGGTCTCAGAGTAAGAAAGAAGGAAAGAATGAAATAGTACTGTATGTAGTAATGAGTAGTGGCCCTATAAAAAAGTGTTGTATTTTTTACGAGAATGAGTACACATCCAGTTGAACTTAGAGTAAAGTTACACTGAACGTGTGTCTAAACTGTGCCAAGGGAGAATTAGAGTGTAATGTACTTTAGTGTATACTGTGGCGGCCCTGCAGTTAAAAGAACAGTTTATATAAGATTGATAACAATATACCACTCCCTCCCACACACTTGCTGTAGAAACACCTAAATTTATGTACTCCATCCCCCTCACGCTTTTTCATTACTTCCTTTAGCCTAAACCAGATCAGATGGTTCCAGGTGCAAAGGACATTAAGGTCCTTTGTGCTGATTCTGAGGAGGAGTTCATCTCTTGGTACGCTGGGTGCCGTCTTGCCAAATTTGGTCATGTACTGTATGACAATTACTACAAGGCTCACATCAAGCAGTTCAAGTTGGAGGACCCAGAGACGACTGGTGGTCGTACTGCTGAAGAAAGGGCCTACTCTCTAACTGGGATGAGGCTTGAGAAGCACCTGGACAAGAGGCGCGAGGAGTATCAGAGAGAGAAAGAAGCTAAAGTCGCTCAAGAGATGATGTTTAAGCATGTCGGAGGGGAAGACAACACTCCTGAAGCTTCTCCCCAAGTCCCACCCAAGACGGCCCCTAAACCTAAAACGGCTCCTAAACCAGCTCCAAAGCCTTCACATAGAGGAGGAGAGCACCCTGATGATGTCCCGCCACCTATACCACCCCACCCTATAGATGAGCAGGAGGGCGTTGTCTTGGATTCACTGTCACAGTATCCTTGGTATCATGGCTCCATACCTCGTGATGAAGCCATTAGGCGATTAGAACAAGCTGGGTCTAGAGATGGGTGAGTACATGCACTTTGAGGAAGAGAGAGATAAAGAAAGTGTATAAATAGTTAATAGTACATACAAATGTTAGACAGTGAAAGAGGCACACTTACGCACTTTTTTAAACAGATGTAAACATTGGCTTTGAAGTTGAACTCTCTCATCCTCTCTCTCTCATTATAGGTTGTTTCTGGTCCGTGATAGCTCTTCTGTTGCTAACTCCTTTGTCCTGACAATGTTTGCAAAGTCTGTACCCAAGAACTTTCAGATCATGCCAGTAAGATAATACATCATTCATTCACAATACTGGTAATGTACATGTACTGTATATAATTTGTTACTACTAAGAGTGTATTATCCACTCTTGTTACTAATAAGGTGTATGCATACATGTACAACATGATGTGGTGTCAGTTCACACCACAGGAAATGAGGTGTCATTCTTAGCTGAGTGATAACAGGTGTGATTGTATCCATGGCAATTTGATGCCCCCTAATATAATGTCTTGGGAATTTGAGTAGTGTTCATTTTCTCTTTCTTTTTCTTTCTCTCTAGTATGAACTAGAAAACTCTGAGATAATATATAGGATTGATGATGGTCCGCAGTTTAAGTCAGTCCCTGAAGTACTGGAGCATTATCGCAATTTTGCTGATCGTCTTCCATGCAAACTAACAGAGTACTGTTCTCGTCCACCCACGCGAATGACCGAGTGCTAATTAACTATTAATTAATAAAAACTAATAATTAATTAATTATTGTTGTTTATCTATTGAATTACAATCACACACTTTATTGCATGCATTCATGTGTTGTTGCTGTTTAAATTTTCAAAATTTTGACAAAAAGGCAATGACTTTGTTTTTCTCTTACTAGTGTGCCCTAAATATTAATATTATTGTCTTGTTATTATTCAATGTAATAATTATCATTATTATTGACTAGTCAAGCATTTTCGTATTGAAATTCATTTTAGAATTATTAGAATTTTAAGAATAGATTAATTTGTGTGTGGCTGGTTGGATGGCAATTAATTATTTTAAGTGGAATGTCTCACTTTGCACAAAGAATTTCATTATAAATTTATACTTGGTTCAAGAAGATTGGCGATTTTTTTAATTTGGAACTGAATTTGCCCCAGCCACAAAAACTCTTGAGCCACACGTACACACTAAACTAATGGTTTCCTTCTACTATTGAGATGCCTTATAAGGGCAAGTGGAACCCTTACAGTTTAAGAACATGATGAGTAATTTATTACATGAATAATTGAAATAGCACACTATAAATCTCCATGCTTGCCAGATACACTCATATTATAACAAAATACACACACAACAGTTGGAACATAAACACATTTACATAATTAAACTAAAGTAGAGAACATCCACTGAATAAGCTAATAAAATTACTAATAATAATAATTACTGGCTTCATAGTCTATTGATTAACAGCTATTAATAGTAAGATGATGAGAGCGAGTTAGCAAGAAGGAAAGAGAGAGAGAGAGGTGGCGGGAGGATGCTGGAAAGAATTGTCCTACAAGATAACACACTTTGACTTCTTCTTTTTCTTCTTTTGATTCGCCCCGTTGACAGAGTCTTTCTTTTCCTTTATGACAAGAACTAAATCGTAATAAACCTTTTCGACGTTTAGCTTCGTCTTGGCTGATGTTTCTTCGTAAGGAACGCCCCACGAATGTGCGAGGGCTTTTGCTTCATCAAAGCTCACTACCCTTTGATCTTGGAGATCGATCTTGTTACCAACGAGTATCATTGGGACTTTATCGTCAACTTTGACTCTGAGGATTTGCTCCCGAAAGTCCTTCATGCCCTCAAAAGTCTCTCGCTCTGTGACAGAGAAAACGCAGATGAAGCCCTCTCCGGTTCTGAAGTAATTGTCACGTATGACAGCATAGTCTTCTTGCCCAGCAGTATCAAGTATGTCTATCTGGCATTCTTGCCCGGAGACTGTCGCTTTCTTGCGATAATTGTCTGCTTTTGTTGGCTCATAGTTCTCAACAAACTGAGAGAAATTTAGAGGAAGTGAAGGAAAAAAGGAAGATAACATTAACAGAACCAAAGCAAAAATAACTATTATCATAATAATAATAATATTAAATAAGGATGCTAGTAATTATTCCTCACCTCTGAGTACATGAATTGCAAAGTCAGAGCAGATTTTCCTACGCCTCCAGGCCCAACCATGATCACCTTGTGGACCGGCAATTCACCTTTACCCTTGCTTTTCGACATTTCAGCTGTTCCCTGTGAAAATAAAGAGGCTAGGGAGCCCCAGGAGAGAAGGAGGGAGAGAGTGAAAGAGACAGTTGAGTCGCCTGTCACAGAGCCTCAGCCTAATTGGCCACCAACGAAATGGGCTGGGCTGTAGGTTTTAAATATACGGTGTTATTTATCACGTGATCTAAAACGTAGACGATTAATGTACGGATACGCCTCACGTGATCTATTAATTTCAACTAACTATTAATAAAATTAATTACAAGTCTTTAATTAACGAGCCACATCTCCAGTTACCAGTTGAAACCCATTCTCTTTTTGGTGTTGCTGGGTTTCCAAGCAAGAGGGACTTCTTTAGATGCATAAGAGGGTAGCTCAACTATTGGAGATGCACATGGCTGATAACTAGGGCGAACTTCACCTTTGGCAGAGAATACAGGGCCATGTCCACCTCCTACAGAACAAAATAAACATTTTTCCATCCACTTTTACAGTACCTGATCCTCTTTTTGATGCCTTTTTAAGTGGAAAAGTGTTTAAGTCTCTTTCTTTTGTCTCCTGTATCACTTGACCAGCATATTCTTGAAACTGGTTCTCTTCAACTTTCAATAAACTCAAATTTTTCTGTTGATGCGTCTTTTCTTCCTCCCTTTCCATTCTTTCTCTCTCTTCTTTTTCAACCTATCAAATACATGTATATTAACTTTCTATGCAAGTCTGTATGTACTACACTCACCATTTGAGCTTTGAGAAATTTCTCCACTTCCTTTGCCTCGCGGATCTTTTTCTGCTCCTTCTGAAGGTTGTTAGCATGGAATCTTTGATCTTGTTCAACTCTTTGACGAAGGAGCTCTTGCTCGTGCTCTCTCATTTCTCGCCTCTTTCTTTCTTGCTCTGAAATCTAAAAATAGATTTTCAATGCTGTCACATTGTTATATACAATGACCATATGCTAACCATTTCACGGCAACATTCATCAATTTCAGCTGCACTTTTCATTTGCTTCTCAGCCTTTTCTCTTTCTATTCTCTGCAAGTAATAGCAATGAGAATACTAGAGCTATAATCATGACTGTGCTACAGTACCTCTCTTTTAGCATCTTGCTCAGCTACAGCTTTGGCAATCAATTCATCTTCATTGCTCACTTTCTATTTATAATTATGGTCAATAGAAATTATTGCTATGTAAATGTCTAACCTCTTCAACCATGCTCTCTATGTGTTTTGCAATCTTTTCTTGGTGACCTTGAAGCTCTCTATGACAATAATAGTGACAACAGATCAAAAAATAGACTAATAGACTCACCTATGGATTTCTGCTTCTTTTTGTTTACGCATTTTAGTCATATTCTATATACACTTGGCAATAAATTGGATTCATTTGGGTTAGCATACCTTCTTGGCTTTTGCAAATAGTTCGCACTCAGCTTGTTGCATTTTCTCCTGTTCTTCTTTCATTCTTGCAAAAGTCCTATTACTCATTATCAAGTCATTCAGCTCCTGGCGAAGAATTAATTTCTTCCTCTCTGCCTGCATTTCTTTCTCCTTCTCTATCTCCTGCCAGCGTTGAGTTTCTTTGTCTATGGCAGTCTGTTCTTCTAATTGACGCTCCCTTTCTTTCTTCTTTGCAGTAGCATGTTCAGATATCCTTAGAATTGAATTATCATTGACAAGAGTCACTAAATATACATACACTCAATGACTCAAACATACTGCTTTGCTTGATAGGCTGCTATCTCAGAAACTGCTTTGCTCCTTTCTTGAGCAGCTAGTGTATCTGCCACTTTTGTTTTCTCTCTCAGCTCTTCTTGATAGCGCTGATACATCTGATCTCTATCCTTATACATATCACTCCTTTGCTTTTTGAATGCAATTTGTGCTTCTCTTTCTTTAAGGATCTCAGAGAGCAATAGTCCACTCTATTGACGGAGCTATTAAAAATTATAATTGCAATGCAAACCTACATGAAATCCTTTAAGTCTATCTGTCTGGTAGTAAAGAAGTGTTTTTGCACGATCTATCAGCTCTTGTCTCCTTGCTGCTTGAAATTCTGCCTCCTCTTCATCTATTTTAACTCTTTCTTCCTACATACAGGGCAAATCTTAATACACATTCAAAAAAATCCCAACCTCCTCTTTAATCTCTTTTACTTTGAGATTTTCAAGTCGTTTTAACCTCTGTCCCTGTTTTTTATTAATTATAATAAAGGATCGCCATTTTTATTTCCTTGCCTCTATTGTATTCCTCCAGTTCTTCACCATGTTACAGGAAGCTTGATGCTTAGCTTCCTTATCACGTTCTCTTTGCATTGCTTCTTCCTTATCCAAGTCAACTCCAGATATTTTAAGCTTCAGCCTCTCCAATTCTTGCATAGATAGGACAGTTGCCTAAAGGCCAGGTAAATTTCCAAAATTTAGTAGCATAATAATTATTTAAAATCATACCGAAGGCCTGGGTTGCTGCCCTAAGAAAAATATCCATTATAAAAGCAGAAATAAAGATTGAACATACTTTGTGTAGCTGCTAATCCCTTGCTTCTACGAATCTCCAAAGACATTTTGGTAACACTAGTCAGTGTATTTGCTAAATCACCATGGCAACGATAGGCGGGGTCTGTTTTATTTTTAACCGCAATCTTTTTAAAATGGCGGACAGTGAAGGGGCTGAAAAGGTTCTCTTTGTTTTCGATTTCGACCACACACTCATCGATGACAACTGTGACACATATGCCATGAACGTGGCACCTCAGCTGAACCTAATTGAGAAGGTACACGAGATGAGAAAGGAGTTTACCCTATGGATAACAATGATGAATTATGTCATGAAAGCTCAGTATGAACATGGTTCCAAGCCAGAGGACGTCCTCAGAGTAATGAAAGAGATAGATTTAATAGGACCAATGAAGAGAACACTAGAAAAAATAAAGGAACATCCACTCGTAGATGCTATCATAGTTTCAGATGCCAATTCATTCTTTATACGTGCGATATTGGAGAATCACAACTTAGCAGACGTTTTTAAGACAATCCACACCAATCCAGCATGTTTCAACGAATCCGGCTGTCTAGAAATCAGCCACTACCATGCTCACTGCTGCACTCGTTGTCGTAAAACCCCAAACATGTGCAAGGGTCTAATAATGCACAGCATAGCCGAAGAGAGGAGTACATATTCCAGGATAGTTTATGTAGGGGATGGATCTAATGATTACTGTGCTGCTATGCATCTTTCTCCTCGCGATCACGTTGTGGCTAGGACAGGATATGGTCTTGCCAAGAGGATAGCTGCAGAGAAGCCTCCACCTAGTTTTAATGTGATTGATTTTACTGATCCTCAAGCCGCAGTTCTATTACAGAGCCTGATGCCATGAGTACTATCTTTAATTAATTTATTTTTTAATGCTATAGATATAATAGTCGGTTTCATTTTAACTCTTCATAACAATCAAATTAATAATTATAATACTAAATGATATCGATTTTCATTTTTAAAACATAAAAATAATACCAATCAATTATTACTATTATATCTCTATTGTAAAAAATATCTTCCAGTTATTACACATTATAGATACATATAGCAAGCTAGTATTGTATATTTAGTCAAAAGTGTCCAATATGGCTGGATCTATAGCATCCAATCCATGCACTCCTTCATCATCAATGTAATAATTCATCGTATTATTTGGTAGGTGAGGGGCAAAATCAATCTGAAGTAGGCGTGGTACCGGATTCACACCTGGACAGAAAGCTGCATTATTGTCCACTCCCTCTTCTCTCAATAGGAGTAATCTGGTGGCAACCATGTTACTCCACAGTTCACCAAGTGCTGGTCGAGTTGTATTACTCTTAGTGTCACTGGTCATCTGGTTAGTGCACACAATGGTTAACTGGTGTTGATATATGAGCAAGTGTAGGGAACTGGCAATTAATTTCAAGTCGTAAGCTCTTGACGAGTCGTCATACGAGTACTCAACACGAAAGAGGCTAGCCAAAGAATCAATTATGATTAGTCTAATGTTGCGTGGGTTTTTCTGAAGGAGGCATGGCAATTCGTGATTGAGTAATACTTTTAATTCTTGTACAGTGGCCGAGTGATGTACGAGGACATTGTCCATGAGTGTCTGTGCATTAAGATACGAGTACTTGCCGGCCATAAACTGGGCCAGTTCCTTGAGACGTTTACTATGAAAAGGTCCCTCTGTGCTGATATAAACTGCCTTTGATGAGTATCCACCATGTTTTTCTCGCAATTGAACAGTGAGTGAGAGCTGAAGGCATAACTGTGATTTACCAGCTGCACTGGTACCAGCTACTTCGGTGAGTGAGCGGGGAAGGAGGCCACCTTGTAGTGTCTCATCTATCAAAGGACAGCCCAAGCTTAGCTTCTGATTATCTATTTGTCTAATGTCTTGAGCTGTGAGAGGCTTAAAACGTGCCAGAACAGCTTCTGAAGCGGTTTCTATGAGCCCCTGGACCTGATACACCTTTAATCCAGTCCTACGGACCAAATCACCGCTAGAATATTCCAATATTTCAGACAGGGACCTCAAACCAGCTCTCTCCAATGATATGGATACAGCTGGTGGGACGGCCAACTTGTCCATGAGACTCCACGTGGGTCGATTATACTGAGCATGCGCATTACGACTTGGCTGGTAAAATGATAAAATGAAATCAGTTTTGAAGTTCAACACTCTAAGTAGAGGGATAAAAGGGTATAGAGGATTGTCTGGAAATGATTGTAAGGATTTTATTGTATTGGGTGTAGAAACCAGCTGTGATGATACTGGAGTGGGCGTGGTCACTAGCTCTGGAGCAATTCTGGCTGATAGCAGACATTCACAATTAGCATGGCACCAGAAGTAAAAGACTTACAGACTCTCTAATTCTTTTACGTGTAGTATTTGTCATTTAGAACAGGTGGTGTGAATCCGAAAGTTGCTGGGAAGTTGCATCGGGAATATTTGGGGAGTGTAATGGAGACTGCCTTGAGAGATGCTGGAATTAAAATGAAAGTATGGAATTAAAATGAAAGTATGGAATTAAAATGAAAGTATGGATATTAATTGTAACTAATTGTAATTTTATTACATTTTCATACATATGCATCTTATATATGTTGTGTAGGAATTTTGATTCCGATCAAAATTAGGTTATCACAAATTTTTTAAGCTGCTCAAAAAATCAAACCAAAGACCATGTACCATGTACATGGTCTAGAACCGAATTTCCTCAAAATTGAAAAGGAGAGATTTCTCCATTTTTATAATTTTTTCTGATACATATACATGTACTGATCTTGTGTAAAAGTTTGATCGGATTCTGATTAAAATTAGACTCTTGAGAATAATAAAGTGGTTCAAAGTTGGACTCAAATCGGACTCAAATCCCTGTACTGTATTATTATACTGTCTTTGGCCAAATTTTGCCAAAAATGAAAACAAGAGAATTCTCCATTTTGATTACATTTTCTGATATTGTGAAATGCATGTAAGAATGACTATTAATTATTATTTCATTGAAGGATGTGTATGCTGTTGCTGCAACAGTTGGCCCTGGACTAGCACTCTCACTTGAAGCAGGAATGGACTTTACCAAAAAACTAGTTGCAAAAGAAAAGTAAGAAAAATTAAAACTGTACAATGTAATTTGCTTCATTTATCATCATTATTATTACTAGTAAGCCATTTATCCCTGTGCATCACATGGAAGCTCATGCCCTCACTGCATGCATAACTCATCCAGTCTCCTTTCCTTTTCTCGTCCTCCTTGCCTCTGGTGGTCATTGCATACTAACCGTCTGTGAGGGACCTGGCAAATTCCTCAGACTAGGGGAGTGCAGAGATGATGCACCTGGAGAGGCTTTTGATAAAATAGCAAGAGCTCTGAGACTTCATACTCATCCGTTAGTGAGTGATCTCTCTGGAGGCAGGGCTATCGAAGTACTAGCAAAGTTTGGTAATCCAGAAAAGTTTCCTTTCCCTCGTGCAATGTCTCAAAGGTATAGAGATAAAGAAGACAGAGAGAAAGCATTAATGAGATAATTATTGTGATTTTTAAAGCTTAAACTACTTAATTTTTCTTCTCTTTAAGGCTTGATTGTATGTTTTCTTTTTCTGGTATTAAGACACATACAATGCGAGTCATTACATCACAGGAGGCTAATGATCCAACGGGACCTCATTCTCCTGTTTTACAATGTGAAGACATATCAGCTGCTTCTCTTGCTGCCATCTCTCGGCACCTAGTCACCAGAACTCAGAGAGCTATACTGTACTGTATTGAGAAATGGCCTACACTTAACCACTTGGTAATCACTGTTTGTGTGTATAAATAATAATAATGTATTTCTGAATTTAATTGTTAGGTTGTTTCTGGAGGTGTTGCTAGTAATCTTTATCTTAGAAAGAAACTTGAAGAGCTTGCTTCTTATTATGGCTACCACTTTTCCTGTCCTGAGCCTTCACTGTGCACTGATAATGGAGTGATGATTGCTTGGTATAAGAAGTTTAATCATTTTGTCATCATAATTATTCTATTGTTTTAGGGCTGGAATAGAGCACATTAAAGCTGGCCTCCCTTTAATGAAGGATTTATCTACATTGAAATTTATTCCAAAGTCAGTACATTTCATTACTGTATAGTCTATGAGTATAATTGCATTAGGTGGCGACTGGGCAAGGATATTTCTAATGTTGTGGCTGATGAAAGAATTAAAGTGAAAGTAAAAATGAAGTACTAATGACTTTATTAAATTTCTACTTTACAGTATTAATGTAATTATGACTGAGTAAGGCTTGTGGTTAAATGTGTGGTAAACAAAGGTGTGAGGCATGCCTAGTGCTGCCTACATGTGTATAATGTGTTTTTATTGTGGATGCCATATCTTGGGACCTTCAAATTAAACCCATCCAAAAATGTTAGAATCAAATTAAATCCAACCACAACTGTTCAACCACAAATACTTTCAGTTTATTTGAAGACATCACATAAAATAAATAAATATGATCGCAGATTGATACACAAATGTTCCAAATTAGATTAAATCCAATGCTATAAACAGGCAGTTTATTTGAAGTCGTCGCAAATCGATCGAGCCAATCAAAGATTGATAACAAAAGTTCTTGTTGATAGTGAAGCTGCAACATGTCTAATTTCTCTATTTCCACTAAATTTGCAGCAGTCTGCTGCTTATTTGTTGCAGCTGTCATCAGTCAGGGAGCTGCTACTAATAATCTGCAGAAAAGTCTACTGGTTAAATTTTCTAAGGAGCACAGCACTCGTCAGGATAATGGCGCTAATCAATGCGTTACTACATTTAATAACAGCTTGCCTCAAAGCTGTAACATATCTGCACTACTTGATCTTGACCCAACCTCTGATCTCAGTGACGCCCAGCTAGCTGAAATAAACCAAGCTTACTCCAGACACTGCATCTCTTCCTGCATTGACCCATTCATTACATTCTATCGCTGCCTAAGTACAGCAAATAATGTTCCTTCGGCTACAATAAATTTTCAAACAGAATTTCTTCAAAATGGAATCTGTGGACAAGAGAGTGGAGACTATTGTCCTGTTCTAATTGCTCGACAGAATCGTACTAACAGTGCTGCATTTGATCAAACTGATGCTTGCAACTTTGGTAATGCTGGAATAGTCTGCAGTAGTACAACCTCTGCTAGGTGTCTCAATAGTCTTACTAGGGTTGCTTCATTGATTGGTTGCTGTGCTCGTCCTTATATTGGATCTGGTATTGATAGCTGCAGTGGAGTCAATGCAGATCCTTCATGCAATAGTCCTGCTAACAAGGTTTATCCTCTTGCTACTCTGTCATTCGTTGCTGTGATCCTCCTTACTTTATTCTTTTAAAACTTTATACATTAATACTGAACTTTAAGCCTTTTTCTTTTTAAATTTTACTACTATTATTGTGATTGCTGTAGGCCTGTTAATTTATTAGACTGCTGTAGTTGTTGTAGATTTAAAGTAATAGTGATTTTGACAACCAATTAATTTTGTGATATTGTTATTGAAACCAAAACTATAACACTAAATTGCACAAGTTTGAAATGTACTTATAGATTGCTCGTTTTGCTATTTAGTCCATTAGATAGGGGATTCCACCTCATTCCCTAGACTATTAGATTCATTTAAGCACAATAGATAGCTACTACCAATATGCACTGCAGTATGTAAGTCATAGGTGTGGCTAGATGTGTGTTTGTGTGTGTGTGTTTGCGTGTGTGTGTGTGTGTGAACTAGTCTCGCTAGCCAGACCATTCTCCAGCCTACATACCCCAATGACTGTAGGCTGGGAAATAGTCTGGCTAGCGAGACTATGTGTGAATTAGTCAGGCAGAGCCTATAGGCTTTTAATTACCTGACTATGTGTATGTGTGGTATATTATTTGGTATGTAAGTTGTCAAATGTCAACTGGTTTGTGCTTCATAAAAGGCATTAAACTAAAGTAAACATTCATAATATCTCAAGCCTTCACTGTACACTGATGAATGCCATTATCACTGATAATAGAGTGATGATTATTTGGTTACATTACTTTATAGTCCCCCTCTTAACTTAAAAATATTTACTAATGGTAATCTTATTAGGTAGCCGCTGGGCAAGGATGTTTCTAGATTGTGACTAATAAGAGAATGAAAGTGAAAATAAAGTACAAATGACTTTTGAAAGAATTTATAGTGGTAATGTGATTATTGGTGTGGCTTATGGTATGGTAAACAAAGATGTTTATGTAGTAGTGTGCCTATATGTACAAAGTTATTCACTACTATGCTTTGTATATGTTGACTAATGATAAATACCTATACCTTTCTTGATAAAAGATATCAAGCAAAAATGCTTCAAACCCAACCACCAATATAAAAGGCACTAAAACTTCATTTTAGTCTATTTGAAGTCACTGTAACTAGATAGAGCCGATCAAAGGTTGATAGTGAAGCTGCAACATGTCAAATTTCTCTCTTTCCACTAAATTTGCAGCAGTCTGCTGCTTATTTCTTGTAGCTGTCATCAGTCAAGGAGCTGTTGCAAACAATCTGCAGAAAAGTGTACTGGCCAAATTTTCAAATTTAACAAAATGGCGGCTTTTAAATGGGACAAACTCAGTTTGAGTTTTTTAACAGCTAGATAAGAGAGAAGAGCTATCTAAAGGCTACTCCAGTAGCTCTAGAAAGTCTGGAAATTTAAGTAAAGTTATATATAAGATTCTTTTTGGTAGGCAGTCATGTGAATGATTCCGCACAACTTTTTAATTTGAAGTGTGGCTTTGTTTTCTCAGTTACATACCTCATCAAGCCGGCAGCACTCATTCTTGTCTCTTTTTACTGCATGTTTGCTCTCTTCAGACTTCAGACTCTGACCATGAGGACTGCAGGGTCTGAATATGCATGCAGGTAATGGTCTCAAAAACAAAGAAGGAATAATGTTCTTTTCTTTCACATTATAGTAAGAGCTGGATTGATTTTAATCTTTTTCAAACCATGTTCAAACAATGTTAATTGATGGCTCATGCTCGCCCCCTCAATGCTTACATTCACCAGGAACTTGAAGAGCTTCTTACTATGGCTACCACCTTTCCTGCCCTGAGCCTTCACTGTGCACTGATAATGGAGTGATGATTGCTTGGTAAGAAGTTTAATCATTAGTCTCATTGTAATTATTGTATTGCTGTAGGGCCGGAATAAAGCACATTAAAGCTGGCCTCCCTTTAATGCATGAAGGATTTATTTACATTGGAATTCATTCCATCAAAGTCAATACATTTCACTACTGTATAGTCTATGAGTATAATCTTATTAGGTGGCCACTGGGCAAGTATATTTTTAGTATTGTGGCTGATGAAAGAATTAAAGTGAAAGTAAAAATGAAGTACTAATGTACATACATACACACACATTACATGTACTCATTATTATTATCACTTTATTATTATCTTGGGGCCCTGTGCTGACTGGTCTTTTTGTTCTGTACAGTTCTTATTCTTATCCTTGCATGTGTATTTTTAAGATTTTGTTCGTAAAATGGCCCTTGTCTATTCAGGAAGCTTGCTTTGTTTGTTTTAGGACAGTACTGCTCCGTCATACACAACAACTTTATTACATAATTTTTACTTACAGAATTATGACTGATTATATGGCTTGTGATTAAATGTGCGGTAAACAAAGGTGTGTAGAATCCCTAGTATTGCCTACATGTGTACTATGTTTTTATGTGTTTACTATTATTGTTGATGAGGTGAATACCCATATCTTGGGACTTTCAAATTAAACCCAACTAAAAATGTTAAATTGAAATTAATCTTGCCACATATGTTCAATCACAAATACTTTGAGTCATTACAAAAATAACGCTGATCCGCTTGCTGATTGCAGGTTGACACACAGATGTTACAAATTAGGTTAAATCCAATGCTATAAAGAGACTATTTTTTAAAGTCACTTTAACCAGATAGAGCCAATCGAAGGTTGATAGCAAGAGTGCTCTTGTTGATAGTGAAACTGCAACATGTCAAGTTTCTCTCTTTCCACTAAATTTGCAGCAGTCTGCTGCTTATTTGTTGCAGCTGTCATCAGTCAAGGAGCTGTTGCTAATAATCTGCAGAAAAGTCTACTGGCCAAGTTTTCTAAGGAGCACAGCACTCGTCAGAATAATGGCGCTAATCAATGCTTCACTGCCTTTAATGACAGCTTGCCTCAAAGCTGTAACGTAACTGCACTACTTGATCTTAACCCAACCTCTGATCTCAGTGACGCCCAGCTAGCTGAAATAAACCAAGCTTACTCCAGAAACTGCATCTCTTCCTGCCTTGACCCATTCATTACATTCTATCGCTGCATAAATACAGCAAATAATGTTCCTTCAACTACGATAAATTTTCAAACAGAATTTCTTCAAAATGGAATCTGCGGACAAGAGAGTGGAGACTATTGTCCTGTTCTAATTGCTCGACAGAATCGTACTAACAATGCTGTATTTTATCAAATTGATGATGCTTGCTATTTTAATGCTGGAATAGTCTGCAGTAGTGCAACTTCTGCTAGGTGTCTCAATAGTCTTACTAGGACTGCTTCATTGATTGGTTGCTGTGCTCGTCCTTATCTTGGATCCGGTATTGATAGCTGCCCTGGAGTCAATGCAGATCCTTCATGCAATAGTCCTGCTAACAGGGTTTATCCTCTTGCTACTTTGTCATTTGTTGCTGTGATCCTCCTCACTTTTTTCTTTTAAAACTTTATACATTAATACTGAACTTTAAGCCTTTTTCTTTTTAAATCTTACTACTTATATTGTGATTGCTGTAGGCCTGTGAATTTATTAGACTGCTGTAGTTGTTGTAGATTTAAAGTATTAGTGATTTTGACAGCCAATTAATTTTTTGATATTGTTTTTGAAATTAAAATTATAACACTAAATCACACAAGTTTGAAATGCACTATAGATTGCCTATTTTGCTGTTTTGGGGATTCTGCCTCATTTCATAGACTATTAAATTCATTTAAGCATAATAGATAGCTACTACTATTAATTATGAACTCATGCTTCATACACACTACAGTATGTAAGTCATGGGTGTGGCTAGATATGTAATTGTGTGCTTGCGTGTGTGTACAGTCAGGCAGAGCCTAGGCTTCACCTGACTATGTGTGTATAAATACTGTGTGTATGCATAGTTAAATGTCAACTGGTTTTGTACTTCATAGAAGACATTAAAGTAAACATTTATAATATCCTGAGTCTTCACTGTACACTGATGAATCCATTATCACTGATAATAGAGTGATGATTATTTTGTTAGAAGTACATTTCATTACTTTATAGTCTCCCTCTTAACTTAGATATTATTTTACTAATTATTTTAATAATCTTATTAAGTAGCCGCTTGGCAAGGATGTTTTAGATTTGTGGCTGAATTAAAATTACAAATCACTTTTGATAGAATTTACAGTGTTATTGTGATCATGAGTATGGCTTATGGTCATTGAATGTTGTGGTAAACAAAGATGTTTATAGTGGCATGCCTATATACATGTGAAGTTATTTATTGCTATGCTTTATATAATGTTACCTAATGATAAATACCTATACCTTCCTACTACCGTATAAGTGGTTTTTTTCAAGGAAATTATATTTCACAAAATCTACTAAAATTCCAATTGGCAGATTGTAATTTTGCGAATTCTACCACATGTGCCATGCAGGTACCATATTAAATTATGGATTTTATTTTTGCAAATCAGGAAGGAATCTGCGAAATTTGCAACCCTAAAAAACCACTTATACAGTATGCTTTATGTAATGTTGACTAATGATATTCCTACTATGCTATTATATAATGTTACCTAATGATAAATACCTATAACTTCCTACTATGCTTTTACATAATGTTGACTAATGATAAATACCTATACCTAACTTGATATAGTAGGATATCGAACAAAAATGCTTCAAATTAAATTAAACCCAACCACAAGTGTACTTAGATTAAACCCACACTACAACAGGCATTTTTAGTCTATATTTGAAGTCACTGTTAGAGCCAAATGAAGGTTGATAGTAAGAGTTCTTGTTGATAGTGAAGCTGTAACATGTCAAATTTTCCTCTTTCCACTAAATTTGCAGCAGTCTGCTGCTTATTTGTTGTAGCTGTCATCAGTCAAGGAGCTGTTGCTAACAGTCTGCAGAAAAGTCTACTGGTCAAATTTTCTAAGGAGCATGACACTCGTCAGGATGATGACTTTAAATGCTTCACTGCCTTTAATGACAGCTTGCCTCAAAGCTGTAACATATCTGCACTACTTGATCTTGACCCAACCTCTGATCTCAGTGATGCCCAGCTAGCTGAAATAAACCAAGCTTACTCCAGACACTGCATCTCTTCCTGCCTTGACCCATTGGTTACATTGTATCGCTGCCTAAATACAGCAAATAATGTTTCTTCAGCTACAATAAATTTTCAATCAGAATTTCTTCAAAATGGAGTCTGTGGACAAGAGAGTGGAGACTACTGTCTTGTTCTAATTGCTCGACAGAATCGTACTAACAGTGCTGTATTTGATCAAATTGATGATGCTTGCTATTTTAATTTTGGAATAGTCTGCAACAGTACAACCTCTGCTAGGTGTCTCAATAGTCTTACTAGGACTGCTTCATTGATTGGTTGCTGTGCTCGTCCTTATATTGGATCTGGTATTGATAGCTGCCCTGGAGTCAATGCAGATCCTTCATGCAATAGTCCTGCTAACAAGGTTTATCCCCTTGCTACTCTGTCATTCATTGCTGTGATCCTCCTTACTTTTTTCTTTTAAAACTTTATACATTGATACTGAACTTTAAGCCACTATTATTGTGATTGCTATAGGCCTATTAATTTATTAGACTGTTGTAGTTGTTGTAGATTTAAAGTATTAGGGATTTTGACAACCAATTAATTTTTGATATTGTTATTTGAACTAATATTATAACACTAAATTGTGCATGTTTGAAATGCACTTATAGATTGCTTATTTTGCTATTTCAGTCCATTAGATGGGGGATTCCACCTCATTCCCTAGACTATTAAATTCATTTAAGCACAATAGATTGCTACCAATATGCACAGATGCTTCATACAGCTATACAGTATGTAAGTCATGGGTGTGGCTAGATATATGAATGTGTGTTTGTGTGTATATCATGTACTAGTCAGGCAGAGCCTAGGCTTCACCTGACTATGTGTGTATATGTGTGTACGTGTGGTGTATTATGTGGTGTGAAGTTATCAAATATCAACTGGTTTTGTACTTCATAAAAGGCATTAAACTAAAGTAAACATTCATAATATCCTGAGCCTTCACTGTACACTGACGAATTCCATTATCACTGATAATAGAGTGATGATTATTTGGTTTCATTACTTTATAGTCTCCCTCTTAACTTAAAAATATTAAGTAATAATAATCTTATTAGGTAGCCGCTGGGCAAGGATGTTTTTAGATTGTGACTGATAAGAGAATTAAAGTGAAAATAAAGTACAAGTGGCTTTTGAAAGAATTTATAATGGTAATGTGATCATGGGTATGGCTTATGGTAAGGTAATTTTAGTGGCATGCCTACATATGAAGTCATTCACTACTATGCTTTATATATGTTGACTAATGTTAAAGACCTATACCCTCCTTGATATAAGATATCCAACAAAAATGCTTCAAACCCAACCACAAATATAACAAGACCCAGATAAAACAGGTATTTTTAGTCTATTTGAAGTAACTGTAACCAGATAGAGCCAATTGAAGGTTGATAGTAAGAGTTCTTGATGATAGTGAAGCTGTAACATGTCAAACTCTATTTCCACTAAATTTGCAGCAGTCTGCTGCTTATTTGTTGTAGCTGTCATCAGTCAAGGAGCTGTTGCAAACAATCTGCAGAAAAGTCTACTTGCTAAATTTTCTAAGGAGCACGACACTCGTCAGGATGATGACATTGATGAATGCTGCACTACCTTTAATGACAGCTTGCCTCAAAGCTGTAACGCAACTATACTATTTGATCTTGACCTAACCTCTGATCTTAGTGATGCCCAGCTAGCTAAAATAAATCCAGCTTTCTCCAGAAACTGCATCTCTTCCTGCCTTGACCCATTGGTTACATACGTTCACTGCTTAGGAATAGCACATAATGATTCTTCAGCTACGATAAATTTTCAAACGGAATTTTTTCAAAATGGAGTCTGTGGACAAGAGAGTGGAGACTGCTGTCTTGTTCTATTTGTTCAACAGAATCGTACTAACAGTGCTGCATTTGATCAAACTGATGCTTGCTATTCTAATGATGCTGGAATAGTCTGCAACAGTACAACCTCTGCTAGGTGTCTCAATAGTCTTACTAGGGCTGCTTCATTGATTGGTTGCTGTGCTCGTCCTTATATTGGACCTGGTATTGATAGCTGCACTGGAGTCAATGCAGATCCTTCATGCAATAGTCCTGCTAACAAGGTTTATCTTCTTGCTACTCTGTCATTCATTGCTGTGATCTTCCTAGTCTCGTCGCCCTGGGGGCTGGGCGACGAGACTATGATCTTCCTTACTTTTTTTATAATTTTATACTGTTAGTGTGTGTGTGTGTGTGTGTGTGTGAGTGTAGTGTACTTTAAACCCAATGGCCTTTATGTTTAACGCTTTTGCAATGGGGGGTAATGGGTATACTAAGATCCATTAATTTTAACGATTTTGTCCATTAACTTGAAAAAAATTAGGCCAATGATAAGAATAGTTAAAATTAAAAGGTAATTTTAATGGGTTTACAGTGTGGCGTGAAGCTGTCAAATGCCAACTTGATCTCCTCACCCCACTGGGTAAATGGTTTACATGCATTAGAGTGATTCACAATATCCTAACTGTACACTGATAAATTCCATTATCACTGATAATAGAGTGATTACTTGGTTAGAAATACTTTTCATTACCTTATAGTCTATAAGTATTATCTTATTAGGTGGCCACTGGGCAAGTTTTTAGATCGTAGCTGATAAGAGAATTAAAGCGAAAATAAAATACAATTGACTTTGAAAGAATTTACAGTGGTGATGTGATCATCTATGGGTATGGTTCATGGTAATTGAATGTTTGGTAAACAAAGGTGTTTGTCTTTGCGTGAAGTTATTCACTACTATGCTTTGTATGATTAAGCTGACTTATGATGTCAAATACCTATACTCTCACTGATATAAGATATCCAACAAAAATGCTTCAAATGAATTTAAACCCAACCACAAGTATAATAAGATTAAGCCCGACACTAAAACAGGTATTTTTAGTCTATTTGAAGTCATTGTAACCAGATAGAGGTGATCGAAGGTTGATAGTAAGAGTTCTTGTTGATAGTGAAGCTGCAACATGTCAAATTTCTCTCTTTCCACTAAATTTGCAGCAGTCTGCTGCTTATTTGTTGCAGCTGTCATCAGTCAAGGAGCTGTTGCAAGCAATCTGCAGGAAAGCCTACTGATCAAATTTTCTGAGGAGCATGACATTCGTCAGGATGATGATTCTGATGACTGCTTCACTGCCTTTAATAAAAGCTTGCCTCAAAGCTGTAGCGCAACTGCACTGCTTGAACTTAGCCCAACCTCTGATCTCAATGATTCCCAGCTAGCTGAAATAAATCAGGCTTACTCCAGACACTGCATCTCTTCCTGCCTTGACCCATTGGTTACATTCTTACGCTGCCGAGGAATGGCAAATAATGATTCTTCTGCTGCAATAAATTTTGAAACAGAATTTCTTCAAAATGGAGTTTGCGGACAAGAGAATGGAGACTATTGTCGTGTTCTACTTGCTCGAGAGAATCGTACCAACAGTGTTGCATTTGATCAAATTGATGGTGCTTGCTATTCCATTAATACTGGAATAGTCTGCAACAGTACAACCTCTGCTAAGTGTCTCGATAGTCTTACTAGGGTTGCTTCATTGATTGGTTGCTGTGCTCGTCCTTTAATTGGATCTGGTATTGATAGCTGCAGTGGAGTCAATGCAGGCCCTTCATGCAATAATATTATGAGTCCTGCTAACAAGGTTTATCCTCTTGCTACAGTCTCATTCATTGCCGTGATTCTCCTTGCTTTTTTCTTTTAAAACTTTCATGCTTTAAGGCTTTTTTCTTTTTTGAGTTATTTAATCTAGATATAGATTTCTAGTTTATTGCTGTTGTTATTTTAGGCCTATTAATTTTTAATGTTGTAGTTGTTGTAGATCTAATAGTGATTTTGTCTTTGAAATTAAATAATTTTTCTGCTATTGTTATTGTGAAACAAATCATATAACATAAATTGCACAAGATTAAATGCGTTAGATTACTTATTTTGCTGTGCTGGGGAATTCACATTTCCTTGAAACCATACTAAATTCATTTAAGCGTGATAAGCACACAACCATACTACAGATATGTCAGCTAGATACGGTATGTGTGCTTGATCGTAATTAATTATAGGCGTGGCTCATAGTAATTAAAAGAGCATAGATTAGAGCATAGATACCGACCGGTATTAGATCTACGTAACTATAATATCTATGATTAGACTACAGTTTCCTGTATGTACTCGAAAGAGTGGGTTGGTAAACAAAGGTGTGTGGGACTGTGGGTATTACGTGGTGTGAACTTGTCAACTTGATCTCATACTCCCGCTGGGTAAATGGTTTCCCTTTGTGTTCATGGAAGAAAATGTCAGGCATTAAAGTAGACATTCACAACCACATCTTGCCAGAGAGATGGCCGGATTTAAAAGAGGTAAGGCGTAAAGAGACGGAAGAAAGGTTTGATTTTCTGTTACATTCAGAGATATGGTTATGGCGGGTGGATCCAGCTTCACCACCACTGCCAAGGGAAGGCAAGGATGTTAAAGGACGGCCAACTCTTTCGAGTGGTGGACGAGAACTGCTGGTCTCCCGAAGCTAGGATAAAAGACATGGATAATACAGGTATTGGGGAAGGAGAGAGAGAGAGAGGGAGACGCTTTTATTGATGATGTTTCATTAGGTGTAACTGTACAGGCCCTATCAACCGTACCAGTTATGTTCAGCTATTGGGTATGTTAGTATCCCTTGATGACGCTCCTTTAAATCTTTTGTATTTACGCAACTAGGCAAAGCCAGAGGACACACTTGACTTGTGTAAAATTTTAAACAACGATTTGGCTCAAACTGTTGCCAAATTTCCAAAGAGATTTGTCGGGCTGGGCACGCTTCCTATGCAGGTGAATATTAAAAGTCTGTATTATCTAGATAACATGTACATGTATCTTATAGTAGAAAATTGTAATGTCACATGTAATTTTGCAGATGTTGCATAACTTGCATTAAAGTATAACATGTGCCTTATCTCATTGTATGTTTAATTGCTTTTAGCAAGAGTAGATAATAGTTAGAGGAAAGTGTCCTACTGTGCAACACACCTTGCTTCATCACGGTATAGAGTTGAAGAGTCACATCCCGGCTATTTCTGTATTTTTGAGTAGTTGTTTGAAGATAACTAGCAATAACTATAACTACTCAAATAAAGTACAGAAATAACCGGAGTGTGACTTTCCATTTCTATGCGGTGATGAAACAGGGGTCATAGTGCATAGTAGGACACTCTCCTCTAATTATTATCTACTCTTGCTTTTACTTAATCAATTTTAATTATGTTACTTACTAGCCTCAGACTGTAATAATACTATTGCACACAGTAACAATGACATGCACACAATTCAAACTCTAATTTTTCTTATCCCAGGCACCCGAGCTAGCTGTTCAAGAACTGAAACGTTGTATTAAGGTATATTGTACATGTACTAATGCTGTTAGGATAATCATCGTTTGAATGTAATCATCATTGGAATGATAGGAGCTAGGCTTTCCTGGTGTTCAGATAGGCTCTCATGTCAATGAGTGGAATCTTGATGCTACCGAGTTACAATGTGTATTTGCTGTGAGTCACACAATCATTTACAAAGATAATATGTAATTGCTCCATTTAATGTTAAAGGCGGCTGAGGAGTTGAATGCAGCTGTGTTTGTTCATCCTTGGGACATGGAGACAGGTGGCCGTATGTCAAAATACTGGTTACCATGGCTAGTAGGTGAGTAATGACTATTAAAAAAAATCTCCATATACAACACTATGCATAGTGTACACCACAATGGGTCTATTGTTAGTATATCAATGATGTGTACATGGTGCGTGCATGATGTTGAATCCTTGTGTGACCTCAAATGCCTAACCCAATTATGGAAGCATGTAGTACATCAAGTTAAGTGGATTATCTCTAATATGCCTAATATTCTCTCAATTATCAACAATGATATAATATTACATGTACATGGATTCCTCCTTGTTTTGGTAAGATTAGAATTTAACAATCGCTATTTCATACCTTGTGCGTGTATAAGTTTAGCAGCAAAGTGTTATCCCCTCTCTCTCCCTCCCCCTCTCTCTTCCCCCCTCTCTCTCTCTAGGGATGCCAGCAGAGACAGCAACTGCCATTTGTTCTGTTCTGTTTGGTGGCGTGCTGGAGAGACACCCAAACCTAAAGATATGCTTTGCTCATGGAGGAGGATCCTTCCCTTATACCATTGGAAGGATTGAGCATGGTTTTAATGTACGCCCTGATCTCTGTGCCACTGAGAATAGTGTCAATCCTAGGTCTGTTTGGATCTGTTTGTGTTGTGTTCTAGCTCAAACTTGTATGATAGACAAGCAGAAAATGTGCTTGGCACATGCCTTGCTAATATTGGTGGTCAGTATTAACATAGATATGGTATTAAGTATAGATGCATCTACTTTCAAGAGAGCATGTGCATAACACATTCTGCTTGTCTGTCATCGAAAAACACAGTAGTAGTATTTGATAGTTTGTATTGTAGGAGTTACATAGGAAAGGTGTACACTGATTCATTGGTTCATGATCAAAAGGCACTCAAGTTCCTGGTAGATATCATTGGAGAGGTAATCCAATTTAGTGGCACTATGATCTTATCCTTGTTATAACAAACAACCTGTTTAAAACTGGTATTACAATCACTAACTGACCTCATGACTGACCTCTAATGCACTGCACTTTCAAGGAAGGGAGGAGGGAGCATAGCTCTGCCTATGGTGGTTGGGGGTGGTCTGGACAACCACCTCAACAAATGAACCAACCAGTTCATCACTTAGACCAACCATCCAATTTACATGTATATTAATAGCCATACATAAAAGCATGATATTGTAGTCTGTGCATAGATTTAAAAGGAACAATAAGTCTCCAACCACCTCTAATTTTTTTTTAAAGGCAGAACCCTGAGGAAGGGATTAGAATCATAATTGCATTGTGTTACTGTAAAAAGATCTGTTATTGTGTTATCTTTAATCAGCTATTCTAATAGGATAGAGTTGTTCTAGGAAGTGATTATCCATTTCCTCTGGGAGAACACTTCCCAGGGAAACTGATTGAGTCAATTGAAGAATGGGACACATCACTTAAGGTTTGCATCATTTAGGCTCTTATAAGTATTATTTTTTGATTTTAGGACAAACTTCTCAGCAAGAATGCATTTGAGTTCTTGGGTCTGGATCCCTCACAATATGAAACCTAACATTATTAGATTTTAATCCTTTTACACTTATTATATTCCTCATTGCCCCTTTTCATCACTGATTTTATTTAATAATAAGTATAATAATATTCAAATCTGTGAATTACCAGGTATAATTGTACCATGTGCCATATAGTTAAATCATTAATAAAGTGCAATGAATGTCCTTAAAAAGTGTAAGGTGCATGCATAAGCATGTATTGTAAAAACAGACCCAATGTGGCTATTTTACCAAAGATGATTAGAAAAGAATTCTCTATTTTTATAATTTTTTGGCATACATGTTGCATAGAAAATTTGGTTCCGATCAAATTTAGATTTTAATGAATTTTTAAAGCTGCTCAAAAATGGAGCCAAAGTCTTGTACAAGAATTTTGGCCTAATTTCATCAAAAATTAAAAGGAGAGAAATCTCCATTCTTATAATTTTTTTCTGATACATTATACATGTGCTTATGTTGTGTAGAAAGTTTGAACTGATTCTGATCAAGTTTAGATTTTTTATGAACTTTTCAAGTTGCTTTAAAATCAGGCCAAAGTCCTTGCACTATTTAATAGTACAAGGACTTTGACCCAATTTTTAAGCAACTTGAAAAATTTGTAAAAAATCCAAACTTGATCAGAATTAGTTCAAATTTTTGGAACATAAACACATTAGCATAATTAAACTAGAGTAAAGAACATCCACTGAATAAGCTAATAAAATTACTAATAATAATAATTACTGGTTTCACAGTCTATTGATTAACAGCTATTAATAGTAAGATGATGAGAACAAGTTAGCAAGAAAGAGAGAGAGAGAGAGAGGTGGCGGGAGGATGCTGGAAAGAATTGTCCTACAAGATGACACATTTTGACTTCTTTTTCTTTTTTTGATTCGTTTCATTAACGGAGTCTTTCTTAGAGTCTTTCTTCTCCTTTATGGCAAGGACTAAATCGTAATAAACCTTTTCAACATTTAGCTTAGTCTTGGCTGATGTTTCTTCATAAGGAATCCCCCACGAATGTGCGAGGGCTTTTGCTTCATCAAAGCTCACTACCCTTTGATCTTGGAGATCGATCTTGTTACCAACGAGTATCATTGGGACTTTATCGTCAACTTTCACTCTGAGGACTTGCTCCCGAAAGTCCTTCATGCCCTCAAAAGTCTCTCGCTCTGTGACTGAGAAGACGCAGATGAAGCCCTCTCCGGCTCTGAAGTAATTGTCACGTATGACAGCATAGTCTTCCTGCCCAGCAGTATCAAGTATGTCTATCTGGCATTCTTGCCCGGAGACTGTCGCTTTCTTGCGATAATTGTCTGCTTTTGTTGGCTCATAGTTCTCAACAAACTGAGAGAAATAGAGGAGAAAGAAAAAGGAAGATAACATTTACCAGAACCAAACCAAAAACAAATATGTATCATATAATACTAATAATAAATTTGGTTAGGGTAGAGCGAGGTATACCGGTATCCTGGAAATAGATTCCAATGAAAAAACCATAGATTTTGATGTAATGAATGAACAAATTATGTCTCCTATATCTTTACACAAAACTCAAGTAGGCTGTGAGGGTTTAGGGTTTGATTTTTTTTTAATGTTTTGTGAGGGTTTCATGTTGGTGGTTGTGTGGGTGGGGGTCCAACAAAAACATTATAATCTAAACCCTAAACCATTAGAGCCTACAAAGCATTCTCTTCAGTGTTTAGTTTTTATGTGCTCAAGCCCACCCCCTCCATGTGAGGTGCAGCTTAGCATCCTGCCAGCTAAGGATATTGTGGGGCGAGAGGGGTGTTCATCTATGATGTTATCAGTGAGTCAGCAATATTAAAATGGCGTTCTAAGTGGTACCGGTATACTACATTTGCCCCTAAGGTTACTAATAATGATAGCATTCCTCACCTCTGAGTACATGAATTGCAACGTCAAAGCATTCTTTCCTACGCCTTCAGGCCCAACCATGATCACCCTGTGGACCGGCAATTTACCTTTACCCTTCCTTTTTGACATTTCAGCTGTTCCCTGTGAAAATAAAGAGGCTAAGGAGCCCGGGAGAGAAGGAGAGAGTGTTACAGCATTATCATGGTTACAGCACCCAGCCACGCCCGGGATGGCTGAGCTGTTACTCAGATCTGCAGATGCATGCAGCTTCACTGCATGCACTGAGGAGGTTCAGTGGTCATGTGTCATATGATGATCACTTCCTCTACTTATCCTATTCTACCATTATCTATGATTCTACCTTAATAAAATGGAGGATTCTCTCTCATTTCATCACTTTAGCAGCAGTTATCTCACTAATACTGCAATTGACTTAAAAACTTCAATGCATTTAGTTAAAAAAAACTAATAAACTTTGCATATATAGTGTAATAGCAAGAGTAGACTAGATCTACTCTTGGTAATGGCACTGTATTGTAAAAACAGCCGGAACCAGTGTCACCAAAAATGACTAAAAAGAATTCTCTAGTTTTATAATGCTATCTTTTTTTTGATATACATATAGTCATGTTGCATAAAAAGTTTGGTTCCAATCAAATTTGAATCTTTAAAGTTGCTCAAAAATCAGGCCAAAGTCCATGTACTATATACAGGAACTTTGGTCAAATTTGTCAAAAATGGAAAGGAGAAAAAATTTTCTGATGCATGTACTTATGTTGTGTAGAAAGTTTAAACTGATTCCAACCAAGTTTGCATTTTTTTTCCCCAAATTTTTAAAGCTGTTCAAAAACCAGGTTAAAGTCCCTTGTAGCATAGGGATTTTACCCAAATTTTATCAAAAATATAAAAGAGACTTCTCCATTTTAAAAATTATTTCTGATGCTTATTTATACATGCAGAGTAGACAAACGTTTTACAATCAAAAATAACTCAAGTCATGATTATTCATTCAGTTAGTATAGATGTATGGTTTCATCTTTACATTTCTTTTGTATGACAGTACCAGGTTTATGCTGTGCATCAGCATGATTGAGTAACTCAGAAGACACAGGACTCTCAAGTCAAAATTAATTAATTTTTACCTGCACGCATGATAACATGCACTTTGTCTATTGAATTTTAACTAGCTAGGAAGATTGATTTTGATGATATTATGACTTTTTTGCTTGGCAAAAGGCCAGAAGGGCCCATCTTCTGTAATAATTTTGTTTAATTAAGTTCTTAAAAAATTTATTGGGGCCCTTAAAACCCTGCTCTTAGCCATGTCATAGTTTAGTACCATTGTAACATCTCTGCAGAAGAGAGGAATAAAAATATACAATATGTTTTATTGCATTTTCTGATATACATGTACATGTTATGTAAATTTTGAGCTCACATGTGAATTTATGTACAGATCAGAATCATCTACAACAAACAAATATGCATGTGTATGATCACAAAAAATTATAAAAAACAATTCTCACCTAAATCTATAGTCATTTTAATAGACGAAAGTATAAACTATAGTATGCTAGCTCAGCCTAGCTGACTCTGCCAAGTGTGCCGAAATATTGCTCACTTTAGCACCTTGAGATGCAACTGTTTAAGATGAAGCATGAAGTGCAAAAAATATTTCACAGTAACCCTGGTGCTCTGATGCAAGACTTAATCACATGCTCATCACATGCTAAACAACTTTGTTGGAGAGGAAAGGTTTATCTGTCTTCTAAGTTCTAGCTGGCATTTGCTGAAATAGCTGATTCAGTCCTTAACTGTTAAATCCTGTGCTTCAATAGTTCTATAGTCCCTCAATCCCTTGTGTTCTTCATCAATGGAGCCTAAATCCTGTTTAATATTTTTGATTGTATTATGTGCAGTAACTGCTGTCTCTTGCAGTAAAAATAAAAGTAGGATATTAAAAAGTTCTATGTTACATATTGTATCTCACATACATAATTTCCATTTTCAAAGTTTAATGATGCTATATATACTTGTATAACTTGTTTGTGTAGGAGAGGAATGGCAGTTGCTAATTCCTGATGGCAAAATAACCTCCTCACCTTCGGACAGTGCCGTTAAAATAGGAGATACACTGACCATATTTTGTGCCTATCCTTCTTACATGTTGTCACACATTCAAGAACCACGCATCTGTCATGATGACTTTAAGAATGGTAAAAAGTATGGAACTGTCTGCCACTGGTTTGTGA